>NW_024070205.1:43247467-43515881 GCF_014754425.2 Oryx dammah | reverse complement strand
CTCTCTCTCTCATGGCCTTGGAGATTTCTCTCTTTTCTCTCCTGGACTGTAGATGTCTGTCCCTCTCCCTCTCTCTGAGTCCTGGATTTCTTTCTCTCCCTCTCTATCTCTTCACTTTGGATAGCTTTCTTTCCTATGGAAATAAAAAGGATATTTAGGAAAATGAAGAACGCAAAGTCAAACAGTGTAAAAAAGATCATAAAACAGAACTGAAGTTGCTATCCTAATACTTACTGATATGGTATTAACTAAATAAAGCTTGTAATTCCTTCCCTTATTTAAGAAATTAGAGGACTTTCTTGGTGGTCCAGTGTTAAGAATCTGCCTGCTAATGCAGAGGACATGGGTTCAATCCTTGGTCCAGAAAGATTCACATGCTCTGAGGGTAACTAAGCCCATGCACCACAACTACTGAGCCTCCAAGCCTAGAGCCTGCACTCCACAAGTAAAGCCACCAAGTGAAAAGGTTGTGCCCCATAACTAGTGAGTAGGCCCCACGTGCTGCAACCAGAGAAAGCAGCAATGAAGACCCAGAGTAGAGAAAAATAAATAAATAAAATATTTAAAAAGACAGAAATTAGAACTAATGCAGCATGGAGTCAGTCACATCTATATCCGAACGTGCATACAACATCTAGACAGGAGCACAGTATGGCAGCAAGAAGGGCTTGCTGAGCAAGAAACCATGTGCACCTCTGAGTACTTCCTAACTTGAGGTTCCCCATCTACAAAATTTGGATGTAAGGCTAGATCAGTGGTTCACAAGCATTTTACTTTGTTTTCACCAAAACTTACAGTAATAACTATAATTTCCACCAAAACCAATACACACACACGCACACACACACACACACCCCACAACTGAAGAAAAGTTCTATCAAATAATTCTTATCCTCAGAATGTGCAGTGTACTGATATGTTACACTTTTGTAAAAGCAAATCACTATTCACAATTTAGAGTTCACAATCCACCAAAAGGCCTCAACCTCAGTTTCAGAAACAAAAGTCTCTTTCAGCTCTAAGGGTTTATGATTTCATACCACATAGAGCTTATATGATCTGGCCTCAGGCTACCTCTCAATGTTTCTGCTCTTTTCTCCTTCGCCCTCTCTGCTCCAATTTTATTGGCCTTCTTGCTCATCCCTGCAGGCTCCCACCTCAGAATCTTTACCCTTGGTATTCCCTCTGTCTCTTCTGCTCCACTGCTAGGATTACCAGGGTTCTCTAAGCATCACTGCATTCAGCTCTCTGCTCAAATGTTAGCAAGTGAGATAAGCTTCCCTGACCACCCACTAAATACCAGTAGAAATAATACTACCTTCTCCACTCCTTTTCCCATAATCTAATTTTTCAGAGCACTTATCAATAATTAACACTACATGTTTTTTTTTTTAATTGTGTGACTCTCTATCCCCAAATTTTAGCTCTATGAGGGCACAACTTTGCCAGACATTGCTACATCCTGAGCGCATAGAACACTATCTGGCAAATAATAGGAACTTAAAAATCATTTGAATGAGTTAATGAATCTACAGTTCTCTCTTAGAATAAAACAGCCTACCTTATGGCTCAGCTGATAAAGAATCTGCCTGCAATGTGGGAGACGTGGGTTTGATCCCTGCATTGGGAAGATGCCCTGGAGAAGAGAATGGCTATCCACTCCAGTATTTTGGCCCAAAGAATTCCATGGGGTCGCAAAGAGTCTAACACGACTTAGCAACTTTCACTTCACTGTTTTGAATTTGTTCAAATCCATGTCCACTGAGTCGGTAATACTATCTAACCATCTTATCCTCTGCTGTCCCTTTCTCCTTCTGCCTTCAATCTACCAAAGGGACTCGAAGGGAAAGAAATTCAATGGAAAGTTAACCTTTCTTCTTTTCTATCTTTGCAGAGCATTATTCTTCTTCCTTGAATGTCTGTACTTCTCTGCTCTCTACAGATTTTGATCTTCCTCCTCACACACAATTTCTATTTCTAAAGGACACTCTGAATTAGTTTAGACTTTTAAATGCCTTAAACAATGGAAAACATTATATAAACATCAGGCACTATCACTATTAAAATTGCAGCTGTGCAATGCTTTATCAGGAGCAGGTAAAGAATCCACCTACAAGGCAGAAGACCCAGGTTCAATCCTTTGATCAGCAAGAGCCCATAGAGAAGGAAATGGCAACCCACTCCAGTATTCTTGCTTGGGAAATCCCATGGACAGAAGAGCCTGACAGTCTATAGTCCATGGGATCACAAGAGTCAGACACGACTTAGTGACTAAACCACCAAGATGAAAAAAGGTGAAGAAGGGGAGGGGAACCAGAGTAACTGGAGGTGCTACTCTAGGTCGAGTAGACTAGGAAAGCTTCTCCTATGAGGTGTAAAGCTAACTAATCTTGTTTCTAATTGACACTCCTGCATACTGATTAGTCTCTCCTGTCTTCCTATGCTCAGTAGGTCTCTATCTCAACACCTGTCAATAACAACAAAAGTAATAAAAACAGCTAACATGTACTGGAAGCTTGCAATGGATAGAGCATTATGCTAAGCACTTTATCTCTTTTAATTGTAACAGTATCCCTATGAGGGAGCTAGTATTATTATCATGTTCATATTACAAATGAGGAAATTGAATTCTTCTTAATATTACAATGTTACCGTATATCATGTTTCTCTCTTCCCTGCCTTCCTTCTTCCTCCAAGACAGTGAGCTTCTTAAGAGAGAGATCTGGTCTAAATCATCTTTGTATCTCACATTTACAGCATGGAGCAGGAACCCAACAGTAGGGCAGAAGGATGAGTTCAAGAGGCTCTGCTCCACTTCTATATAACTACTTAGTAATTCAATTTTGGTTCTAAAAATGTTCTGATGATGCATGCCTGACCTATGTGTATAGCGAGAGACAAGATAAATTCTCAAGGTCATTACTAGATTTTAAAAGGAAATTCTGAGAAAAAGTGGGCTTCCCAGGTGACACTAGTGGTAAAGGAACCCACCTCCCAACGCAGGAGACGTAAGACACCCGGTTTCAGTTCCTGAGTTGGGAAGATCCCCTGGAGAAGGGAATGGCAACCCACTCCAGTATTCTTGCCTGAAGAATCCCATAGCCCTGGCGGGCTATGGTGTATAGCGTCGCAAAGAATTGGACACAATTGAAGCAGCCTCTCAAGCATGTACTGAGGAAAATTGAGCATGTTATTATAGGATCCATTCTCCCTTTGGAGATTAAATTTTTAATTATTTAATTATGAAAAACACTCAAATATCTAAGATGTACAAATATTCACCTTTCAGAGATTTGGGTACACACAGTAACACACTCAAGAAACTACTTAAAGAGCAAGATGGTTTACTAAAAATGATAGACCCATACTTGCCACTAGATGGAGGGATTTCCCATTTTTTCAAAGCCCTATTTCTGAGCCTCTTTAGCAAGAAACCGGAGAAGGAAATGGCAACCCACTCCAGTGTTCTTGCCTGGAGAATCTCAGGGACAGGGGAGCCTGGTGGGCTGCCGTCTCTGGGGTCGTACAGAGTCTGACACGACTGAAGCGACTTAGCAGCAGCAGTAGCAGCAAGAAACAGATTAGACCTGAAAAGGGCTCCTACATTTAGTTTCACAATCAAATCACTGCATAGTAAAATTTCAAGACTACCAGTAATAAAAGTACATGTTCCCAGCTAATCCATTTAAGTTGGACAGAAATTTATGGATCTCAAGATCTAATATTTGCTAAATACATATCATTCATGCTTAGCTGTCTCTTTCCCAAAAGTTTGTTGTTGTTTAGTTCCAAAGTTGTGTCTGACTCTTTCGCAACCCCATGGACTGTAACCCACCAGGCCCCTCTGTCCATGGGATTTCCCAGGCAAGAATACTGGAATGTGTTGCCATTTCCTACTCCAGGGGATCTTCCTGACCCAGGGATGGAACTCCTGTCTCCATGTCTTCTGCACTGCAGGGGGATTCTTTACCACTGAGCCACCAGGGAAGCCCCAAAAGTACATAAGAGCTATGAAACTGGATTAAGAACTATACCTGCCATCTTCCATTCCCTCCCTTTACCCTGACCTTTTACTATTTCTTAGGAAAATGAATCTATAACAGTAATTGAGGAAGATGCAATTTCATATATAAAAGGAAAAATTTTAAATATCCACAAAATTGAATAGTAACACCACAAAGCATGCCTCTGTACTATATCAAGTTAGAGGTTAAGAGAAATAGACACACTGGCACACTGCTGTGTGTGTGATAGTTGTTCAGTCATGTCTGACTCTTTTGCAACCCCATGGACTGTAGCCCTCCAGGTGCCTCCGTTCTTGGAATTCTCCAGGCAAGAATACTGGAGTGGGTAGCTATTCCTTTCTCCAGGGGATCTTCCCAACCCAGAGATCAAACCTGGGTCTGCTGCATTACATGCAGATTCTTTACCATCTGAGCCACCACGGAAGACCATGGCACACTGCTTGTAGAGTACAAATGGGTAATATTTGGAATTATCTTCTCTATTCTCTGTATACACAAAAGTAAATAAATTGATGACTCTACTATATTCTTTATCTTATCTTAAACAGCATGTATGGGAGACAACCTTAACTACAGTTGCCTATCTCTGCTTCATGAGATAAAGGTGGTTCTAAAATCTGAAACCTGAACCCAATTCTGCTACTAGAAGCTACAACAGTAACAAACCAGATGCAGATAACTTAATTGCAATGACCAGGAAGCCACACCAGTAAACAAGCTCCATCCTCAGTTGCTTATAGCAACCATCAGCTTTGATAGAGTACAGATGCCTGTGGCCAGACTGAACAGAGAAAGGACATCTGTTTCTTTTTCTAAAGGCCTACTCTTTCTCATAAAGGACTGACAGCAACTTACGTAAGAGAAAGATTTGGATGCAGAAACTTGAAAATTCTACTCTAGTCAATTTTATGCTTTCACTAAACTCAGAGTTTTTCCTGCCATACAATAAGATTGTCACTGATTCAAAGGAGGAAGAAAAAATCCCTTGAGATCTCAACTATCTTGCCATTTATAGTGTGTATTGCTCAAAGTATATTATATCTTGAACTTTGTGGATCATGACGTACAGTAAGAAATATATTCTACATCATAATGCAGTACACACAACACATACAGAATTTTTTGAAGTTTCATGAAAGCGACCCTTACATGCAATAAATACAGTTAAAGTCTACTTCATGTGTCTTCTTTTTTAATGTTGGCTACACACCACAAATTAATTTCATGACCCAATAATGGGTTACAACTATAGTTTGCAAAACACTGCTTCGTTCTTGTGGTTTACCCTTTGCCTACTTCTCTACTGGCATCTCATGCTATTCTCTACCGTACTCCCCTCACACCACTTCACAATCTAATTTCTATTCTTTGTTCACATTAAACCTTAAGGTCAGAGCTCAAAGCTCTTTTGATCAGTTGTTGGTACAGTCTAGAATCTTCCCTCAGATCACTGCACCGTAATATTCAGACTTGAAGACAAAAGTCACTGCCTCAGAGGAGCCTTCACTGATCACCCAATTTGAAACAGCCACCACACACACCTCCAGCCAGTGCAGAGAGTGCAGGGAGGAGTTCACTGCTCTTAGGGTTGTTGGAAAATCTGAATGGCAGACACCAAAAAACAGTATTTTGCAAATGTCACTTTTCATCTCCTTATGATACTGTACAGGCTTCCCTGGTGGCTCAATGATAAAGAATTCAACTGCATGCAGGAGACGCGGGTTCAATCCCTGAGTCAGGAATATTCCCTGGAAAAAGGAAATGGCAACCCACTCCAGTATTCTTGCCTGGGAAATCCCATGGACAGAGTAGTCTGGCGGGCTACTGAGCCCATGGGGTCGCAAAGAGCTGGCACAACTGAGTGTCTGAGCACCTACTTCAGCTGTCACAGAAAAGCTAAATAAAATAAATTTTGAGGAGAAATTACTGGATTTGGCACTTAAAAGGCCATTCAAAATTTAAGCAAGAACAACTTTATGATATCAGCAACCTCAGATATGCAGATGATACCACCCTAGTGGCAGAAAGCAAAGAGGAACTAAAGAGCCTCTTGATGAAGGTGAAAGAGGAGAGTGAAAAAGTTGTTGTAAAATTCAACATTCAAAAACTAAGATTGCGGCATCCAGTCCCATCACTTCATGGCAAATAGATGGGGAAAAATTGGAAAGAGTGGCAGATTTTATTTTCTTGGGCTCCAAAATCACTACAGAGGGTGACGACAGCCACAGAATTAAAACATGCTTGCTCCTTTGAAGAAAAACTATAACAAACCTAGACAACATATTAAGAAGCAGAGGCATCACTTTGCTAACAAAGGTTCATATAGTCAAAGCTATGGTTTTTCCAGTACTCATGTATAAATGTGAGAGTTGAAGCATAAAGAAGGCTGAATGTTGAAGAATCGATGGTTTTGAACTGTGGTGCTGGAAAAGACTCATGAGAATCCCTTGGACTGCAAGGAGATCAGACCAATCAATCCTAAAGGGAATCAGTCCTGAATATTCACTGGAAGGACTGATGCTGAAGCTGAAGCTCCAATACTTTGGACACTTGATGCAAAGAGCCAACTCACTGGAAAAGACCCTCATGCTGGGAAAGATTAAGGGCAGCAGAAGAGGGTGACAGAGGATGAGATGGTCAGATGGCATCACTGACTCAATACGCATGAGTTTGAGTAAACTCAGGGAGACACTGAAGGACAAGGAAGCCTGGCGTGCTGCAGTCCATGGGGTTGCAGAGTCAGACATGACTTAGTGACTGAACAACTTCACAAAGCTGTTAGAGAGGAATTCAGACAACAGAGTTTTGAGGATGCAAGTGAACAAGCAGAATTTGCTGAAAATGGAAGCAATATGCTTTCCAGCAGCTTACTGATAGGTGGGAAGAACAGATAAACACAAGATGGGGAATGGGCTTTTGTTTTATTTCATTTTCTTGAGATGTATGACTCAGACACTGAGGAGAAGGAAATGGAGAGGAAGAGGCTGAAAGTACAGGAAAGGAGAACGATAACCCGAAGCAAAAAGTCCTGTAAGGAGTGGGAGGAAATAAGATTTAGAGCAAAAATGAAAGCATTATCTTTCAACACCTGTTTCTATAAACTAGAAACAAAAGACCCAATGATGGGTAAAAAGAAATATCAATATATAGGTTGGAGACTTGGGGTTAAAGAAATTGACCATTAGACTCTGTCATCTGGTTGGAATGGAGGGAAAGGGGACAGGGTTTTTAAAAGTGAAGGTTTGGAAAGGAATCGGAATGAGGAGGACAGAGACAGACTGGGGTAATAAAATGGGTTGCTAAGTAGTAATGGAGAAAGAATGGGTAGTGGGAGAGTCTCTGACGTTAAGTTCATAAACTCATCTGACAATGGACATCCTTCTATCCTCCAGTTCCTTATTTGTAAATGTTTAAAATGTTTGGCCATTAAGTGAATACATTAGAACCCTGGTGTTTTCAAACATGTGACTGAATTAAAATCATCTATAGGCTTTTAAAAATTCAAATATGGAGCCCTATTCCTATTTATTCAGAATTTCTAGGGATGAAGCTCTAGCAAGTGCTGCTGCTGCTGCTGCTAAGTCGCTTCAGTCGTGTCCGACTCTGTGCAACCCCATAGACGGCAGCCCACCAGGCTCTCCCATCCCTGGGATTCTCTAGGCAAGAATACTGGAGTGGGTTGCCATTTCCTTCTCCAGTGCATGAAAATGAAAAGTCAAAGTGAAGTAGTTCAGTCGTGTCCGACTCTTAGTGACCCCATGGACTGCAGCCTACCAGGCTCCTCCGTCCATGGGATTTTCCAGGCAAGAGTACTGGAGTGGGGTGCCACTGCCTTCTCAGTGAATTTTCTATAAATGATCTCCAAGTGATCTTGAGGGGCATTCTTGTTAAAAAGCACAGAACTAGAAGGTAATCAACTGGCTAGAAGAGAACTAATGCAAAATACAGCTATTACTAAATGGCCCTTAGACAGGGTATGCGACAGTGGTTGACCACTCAAGAAAGCAAAGACTTCAGAATATAAGGATATTCAGATCAGTAATGAGAAAGTGGGGCTTCCCAGGTTGCGCTACTGTTAGAAGAACCTGCCTGCCAATGCAGGAGACTCGAGAGACATGGATTCGATCCCTGGGTGGGGAAGATCCCCTAGAAAAGGAAATAGCAACCCAGATCCAGTATTCTTGCCTGGGAAATTCCAGGAAAATCCCATAGACAGAGGAGCCTGGCGGGCTACAGTCCTTGGGGTCACTGAAGAGTCAGATACGACTGGGCGCGTACAGACACACACACACACACACACACACACGCCAATGAGAATGTAACATACACACCACAACACTGTTAAATGAAGCGCGTTAAGGTGAAGCTGAGAGCTTGGAGGAAAAAAAATGATTAAAAATAAAAACATTTTACACGTCTGTTCGAAACAATGTTTCACCTCAAACGGTTAGACTCAGCGTCTTACCCCTAAACTTTCTGTCACATTACTCTCAAGGCTTAGCAGTACGAAAGTGGGATTCATGATGCTACAAAAACCGGGAAAAACAAGAAAACTGCAGGGACGGCGCCCGGAAAGGGAGAAAAAGAAAACGAGGTGACGAGAGAAGGGACGCGAACTCCTCTCAGGACCCAGACGCCCCAGGACTTGGGACGCGACGTATACACGACCCCGGAGCCTTTCTTCTGGCCTCGCCTAGCACTCACCATAGCCTCAGGATCTTAGCACAAGGAAACAGGTATCTTTTCAACAGGAAGGAACCAACACCAACGCCGGGTTACTCCGGCAACAAAGCCCCGCCTACTGCCGGACTCTCGCCGGGGGGCCAGTGGCCCGCCCCTTCGTCTCTATTGGCTAGGAGTAAACCCACCTCCGCCCACTCAGTCGACAGTACTGCCTCTTCACTCCGTCGCCTAGGGTGACGGAACACCGCCTACCTCTTTCCCCGATCGTCACTTCCGTTTGGTTGACAGGTGACCGGAAGTTGAAGCTACTACGTGGCTAAGGTCCAAGTAATCTACATTTTTAAATAGGAGTTTATCCAGTTATCACTTACTGAAGTCTTACACCATATGTTCTATGTTACTTAAGTTTAAATGCATCGCAGAATGAGTTGACATTTTTCTTTTGGAAAATTTTCCGGAAACGAAACCCTGAGTAATCGGAAGTGATTATTTGTGAACCAGAAGCTTGATGTCACCAAGGCCTGGCCGGATCGGCTTCAGAATGCTAGAGGAGTGTCTGTCGTTAAACTAGTGAGATCTGGATGAAGAATCTGTAAAGTGAGGCCCCCTGCAATAGGAAGAGTAAGAATCTGAGAGGTAAGTCCCAGAACGGACTTGTGTAACTAAGGGGGAATTTTGGAAAGGGACGGCGGTACGAGTTGAAGTTTGGGTGTTGAGCCGCTTTGGATTTAGGGAAAGGTTGCCTGTTGTTCCAGAAAGGCTTGTACCGCCTTTAAGGCCATCCATACATTTCTGAAAGCATATACTATGCTATTTTAATTTTATTACAAAGAAATACAAATTAAGTTATGAATTTTTTTTGTCGCTTGTCAAACATCTGAAGAGAAGCTCCTCTATGATGTATTTAATGAACAGTGGGTGGTGGTGTTGGTGTTGGTGTTGTTAGAAGAAGCTCAGTCGTGTCCAACTCTGCGATCCCATGGACTGCAACCCGCCAGGCTCCTCTGTCCATGGAATTCTCCAGGAAAGAATACTGCCATTCCCTTCTCTGGGATTTAGTGAACAGAATAGTGTCAATGATGTCTCGTGAGGACTTAATTAGTTTAACTGCTTTTAAATTCCTGGTGTCCATCAGTGATACAAAAGCCCCTATGTTAACTATGGTACTATTTCTGAGCTAAATTTAAGGACACACATCTTATAATTTAGATTCTACTGGTGATAATTTAGAGTATACAGTGAAATTACCTCTAATTTTTTTAAGATATTTGGTAGCCGTACTATATTACCTTGTGAAAAGGGGCTTTAAGTGGCACTTCCAAGTGCAAGTTTACTAAATGCAGAAGCAAGTAGAATATCATAATATTAAAATTACAGGGACTTGGTGAATGTATTTATATGATACTGTTTTAATTCTTTCATTTTATACATTTTTAGGTTTTTCAGTAGAAGTCTTGGGGTACATTTTCATTGGTGAAAAACAATGACTACTCTTGAAAGCTTAGAAACCAAAGGTAAGTATTCTTCTTTTGGTGATAATTGTTTTTAAAACATGAAATTTATGATGATAAGATGAAGGAATGTTTCAGCCAGGGAACCAAACCCCAAAGAGCCCTTGGGAATCATCTGTGCTTCATATCTCTTCATGTTTGTTTTTTAATACAGGGTTTACACTTCAGCACTTCAGATATATGATTGAATATTAACATTGTTCAGTAGTATTTACTAGATGGCTACTGCTGTTAAACAGTAGTGAGAGCAAATTTTTACAGCTATGTTCTCTGTCCACTAGAAGATCAAGATTTAAGTAAATAAGAGCATACCTTTGTAAAGATTTAGGTAGATAGACAAACAACTGGCAGATACAGATAGAATACCTTTTTCTTATTGCATTGGTTAGGGATACTGAAAGAAAGTATCACAAACTGGTGACTTAAACAACAGAAGTTTATTGTCTCACAATTTTGGAGTCTGGTCGTCCAAGATCCGGGCTTCCCTGGTAGCTCAGCTGGTAAAGAATCACCTGCAGTGCAGGAGACCCCGGTTTGATTCCTGGGTTGGGAAGATCCTCTGGAGAAGGGATAGGCTACTCATTCCAATATTCTCATGCTTCCCTGGTGGCTCAGACAGTGAAGAATCTGCCCACATTGCAGGAGACCTGAGTTCGATCCCTGGATTGGGAGGATCCGCTGGAGGAGGGCATGGCAACCCACTCCAGTATTCTTGCCTGGAGAATCTCCATGGACAGAGGGGTCTGGTGGGCTACAGTCCATGGGGTAGCAGAGACTTGGAAACGACTGAGCAACTAAGCACAGCACAGCACAGTCCAAGATCACGGGCTTCTCTAGGCTCAGTGGTAGAGAATCTGCCTACCAATGCAGGAGACTCGGGTTTGATCCCTGGGTTGAGAAGATTCCCTTGGAGTAGGAAAAGGCAACCCACACATATTCTTTCTTGGAAAATCTCATGGACAGAGGAGCTTGGTGGGCTACAATCCATGGGGTCACCAAAGAGTTGGACATGATTTAATGACTAAGCATCAACAACAGCAAAGTCCAAGATCAGTGTGTTGGCAGAGCCATGCTACCTCTGCAGGCAGTAGAGAAGGATCTATTCCAGGCCTCTCTCCTAGTTTCTGGTGGCTTGCTGGGAATTTCTTGTATTGCGTGTCTTGCAGACACATCACCAGGATCTCTGCATTTTTGTTCATGTGGCATTTTCCCTGTGTGTGTATGTTTCTGTGTCCAAATTTATCCTTTTTTATAAGGACATCAATCATATTGGATTAGAAATGCACACTACTCCAGTATGAGCTCATCTTAACTAATTACATCTGCAAAGACTCTATTTCCAAATAAGGTCACATTCTGAGGTATGGGACAACATTATGAATATTTGGGGTGGGACAGAATTCAACTCAGAATACTTGCTAACTACATTAGTTACTTTTTAGTCCTGCTTTGCTTGTCCTTTGTAGAGCATTTCATGCTATTGCTCATTCCCACTTTTTGAAATTCTTTCTATGATTTCCATGAGTTCATCTTATTTTCCATCTACTGTGTGGCCCTTCACTGTCCAACTCAGTAGCGACATGTGGCTATTTGAATTTAAATTAATAGTTTCTTAAAAATTAAAAAAATTTTTAGGTTTTCGGTTTTTTTTCAAGTTTTCAGTCACACTGGCCACATTTAAGTGCTCAATAGTCACTTGTGACTGGTGGCTATTGTATTAGAAAGCACAGATGTAGAACATTTTCATCATTGTAGAAAGTCTTGTTGGACACCACTGCTCTGGCTGTAGTTGTTTGTGTTTTTTATTTGGCTGTGTTGGGTCTTCAGGGCTTTGCATCAGCTTTCTCTAGTTGCAGCGAGCAGGGGCTACTCTTTGTTGCAGGGCAGGGGCTTCTCATTACCGTGGCCTCTCTTGTTGTAGAGCACAGGTTCTAGGCGCGCAGGCTTCGGTCGGTGTGGTGCTCAGGCTCCCTGGTTGCCACCTGTGGATTCTAGGTGTGCCGGCTCTAGGGCGCAGGCTCAGTAGTTGTGATGCATAGGCTTAGTTGCTCTGGGATGTGTGGAATCTTCCCAGACCTGGGATCCAACCCATGTCCCCTGCTTTGACAGGCAGATTCTTATTTGCCACTGTGCCACCTGGTATGGCCTATAGTTTCTTTTTAATCCTCCTCTTCTTCTGGTTTACCTTTTCAATATTAATGTTTCTGAGCCCTCTTTCTCTTCTACTTTAACTGCTTTAATACTTATGACTTCCAAATCTATCTATAGCTTAGATCTCTTCTCTTGTGATTCAAACCTATACAGCCTACCGTCTACTATCTTCACTTAGACATGGATAAGTCTTAGCATGTCCCAAAGTGAGCCCCTCTGTTTCAGGTATTCTTGGTGGAGTGTAACTATTTTCTTTCTGGGGGGGATGGGGGGGGGAGGGCCAGGCGGGGTGGAGTGAGATGAGAAACTATTCTCTAGAAGTCAGTTTTGCAGCAAGCAGATCTCCAACAGCAAACTCTTTAAAGGGGGTTTAAATGTGTTTAGGAAGTGAAGATCATGCTAATAAATGTTTAATTGAATTCAGTTCAGCTGTGTGCAACAGCATTTCAGAATCACCAGAGGCTTTTTACAGTATTAGAATAAGCAACTTAGAAACTGAAATGAAAGTAATAAGCTGGGGATTAATGGGAAAAAGAGCAGTTAAATCGTAACTAATATGAAAGCAGTTAGGGTGATTCTTGGCAAAAAGAAAAGTTACATACGACATTATCATTTGTAATTAAAAGTCATTGCAAGGCCTCTGTGAAATTATTATTTGTTGTTACTTGTTTGTAATGAGGATTAGAGTTATAAAGCACTTTCACATACATTGTTTCATTTGATCTTAATTTTACAGTGAAGTAGATAATTCAGCTATTAGTCCTAATCCTATGTAATATCATGATAACTGTTATTAGTGAAGAAGAGTTACTTGTATCATGTGGCCTGAGAAAGGGTGAACTTATCATGGTTGACGTTTGTTGGTTGCTTGCATTTCCTATACCTGCCTCAGAAGAGAAGCAGGATTGGCTTAAGGAGACAGAACTTCCTCTCAGTGGACATTTGAGCAGTAGCCATCATGAGAGGGATGTGTCCTTGCTGCTAGGGCTGTTATTGAAAGGGAAACATTCAGTAAATAGGAAAAACTAGAAAATTAGAATTGGAATCCAAAACTTTTTCAGAGAGCAAAGTTGAAATTAAAAGTAAAGGGATTAAAGTCAGACAATTTAGTCTCACCTTCAAATAGGAAGGTCTGAGATGTTCAGATACTTTTAATTCCATAAATAGTCTAACTTTTAAGTCTAGGTCTGTAAAAGAATAGTTATTAGGTGAAAAAGGACTCCATGGGTAGATAAATTTGGGGAATGCTGGATTAAAGGAGAGATTATACTATCAGACCCCTCAGAGCCTTTAATATATTAATGTACATTGTGCAACTCCAAAGAGTTATAGTATGCAGCATTGCCCACACTTATTTGACCAGGGAACTCCTCATTTGTGGGGCCTATGACAGAAGGAATGTTTGGATTCCATGTCAGTACATGTGGGCCTAACTCTTAAATTCACTGCCTATAGTATATTTTTCTAATTAAATGGTAACCAAACTTTATTAGGTGATATTGGTGACATTTAAAAGAATATTAATTTAAAATCACCAAGTGATGATCCCTAATAACAGTTTTATAGCTGAACTGCATATGATCTGAAAAGTTTTTCAGATTATAAATGAGTAATTACTGATTTTGTGTAGTGGGAAAATATTCAGAAATTTTAAATAATTATTGGACGTTGAAATGAAATCTTCTAGGTGATGTGTTAATGTTAACATTGATGAACTTCAAAACACGTATTCCCCTTTTCTGCACCAAGTACCTTTAAAGTAAGCTGGTGCTACAAACTTTAGGAGGCAGTCCCTTCCCTAAAGATCTCTCAGCAATTTCATCTACAGGAGAAAAATACTCTTGTGTTTGCATTATTCTGAAAGCACTGTAGGATATAGGGGTTGTGGGGGTCATGGGGGTGAAGGTGTGTGCAAGTTAAATGGTTTGCCCAAGGTCATATAATAAGTGGCAGTAGAGACTTATGGCACCCCACTCCAGTACTCTTGCCTGGAAAATCCCATGGATGGAGGAGCCTAGAGGGCTGCAGTCCATGGGGTCCCAAAGAGTCAGACATGACTGAGCGACTTCACTTTCACTTTTGACTTTCATGCATTGGAGAAGGAAATGGCAACCCACTCCAGTGTTCTTGCCTGGAGAATCCCAGGGACAGGGGAGCCTGGTGGGCTGCCATCTATGGGTCGCACACAGTCAGACACAACTGAAGCGACTTAGCAGCAGCAGCAGCAGAGACTTAAGTTTTTGATTCAGAGTCCAGTATTCTTTCCCCTATACGATCCTGCTGACTTTGAGTATCTGTCTTCATAGATTGACAGTTTTATGAAAAAAGGAGAAACGTCTTTTTAATAACAAACTATAAAATGATGTTCTTTTGTTGCCAAAAACTTGGCCTCTGTTCACCAGTGCTGAATAGAAACATGAAGACAGAGCTTTGGAGGAGGAGCAAAGAGTAGCTTTGTTATTGGGTTGGCCAAGAGGTTCATTCGGGTTTTCCTATAAGATGTTGCGGAACCCAAGGAGCCTTTTGGGCAACCCAGTACTTTGCCAGGCAAAGAGGGCCACAGCAGGCTAATACTGTCCAGACTGTCCCTTTCCTGAGGGATGGCAAGGGGTCTTACAGTTTCAGAGTGGAAAATAGGGTTGTAAATAAGCATCAGGGCTGATATTGTCTTACATTCTTCTTTCCTCATGGAGACATTAATTAAGATCATTAGCACTGGCATCAGGTGGTTCTAGAACTGATTCCAATGGTCCTCAAGGTTATCATTGTATGACCTCCTTTCTGGAGTAAAGAATGCTCACAAAGGACAGGAGTATTTTCTTGACATCAGGTGCTTTCTAGACATCATGTGCTTTGTACAGCTTTAGCGAGAGGGCAGTCATTCTCGGGGTGCAATTAGGCAAGAAAGAGGGAGAGAACAAAACATCTGTAGGAGACAGGTTGAAGGGGCAGAAAGAATAAGGGCTATAACATAATAATGTGGGTGTCTCAACTAGTTTCTGCTACAGCAAATTTGCCTCAGTATTTTAGAGCAAGAGTTGGCAAATTAGGGATCTTAGGCCTTCTGAGAATATTTGCAATCAGTTTGATAATAGGGAACACTAACTTTGAATCCAACTTAAGCCTAGTGTTTATCCCAAATAAAAGGGCTTCCCAGGTGCCTGCCAGTGCAGGAAATGCCAGAGTTGAGGGTTCAATCTCTAGGTCAGGGAGATCCCTTGGAGTAGGGCATGGCACATTCCAGTATTCTTCCCTGGAAAATACCATGGGCAGAGGAGCCTGATGGCTACAGTCCATGGGGCCGCAAAGAGTTGGACATGACTGAGCATGCATGCAAACACACATCCCAAATAAAAAGAACTCTTTTCATTATTAGATCTATATTACAAAAAAACACACTTTTATTATTATAATTTGAATTTCATCATTAAAATTTTGTTTTTTCTCTTCATATATAAATGCCTATATAATATCCTTAATTTTGCCTCATGGTCCACAAACCCTAAAATATTTATTATCTGGCCTTCTATGGAAAAAGTTTGCCAGTCCCTGTTGTAGAATATTTGTTCTTTCCCTGCATGTTACCAATTTGGGAGAAAGGTAGAAAGAATGAGCCGTAAACCTTAGATATGTTTTCGTTCTTTGATAAATGATCACAAGTAGAAATTAATATTGATGTTGGTTCCCTTCAAAGAATGGAAAGGGGTTGATATTTTACTCAAACATTGCTCATAATTACAGAGCTTGTACAGTAGGTCGCTGTCCTCCCACCAGACTGAAGGTAATTGCTCTTGAATATGCCCTGGGTTGGGCCTAGTGCATATGTAATAAAGGCTTCTGTGGGTGTCACAGGAAAAGCAGAATTATGAAAGTAAGTTACCAGGGGAGAAAACATAAAGCCTTGGCTCCCCAACCTGTCTCCTTGCCTGTGCACATTAGCTAGAGGTATAGATGTTACAAAGAGGGAGCTGCCATGTGATACACCGTTCAGCTTTGGTTCTCACATATGCTTCAGTAAGTATAACAGTTTAAATAAAGTTAAGTGTAAACTGAGTTTGAACAAAGTTGATTAAATTTCTTGATTTATTTATTTATTTCTTGATTTTATAACATATTTTGTTTGAAAAGAGATTTCTGTTAATGTTTCTGTTAATTTCCATTAATGTTTCTTTGCCTTTTAAATTTAGCATTAACCATTTTGTGGTTTGTTCTTGAATCTTCATTACCTAAAATTCCAACTCAACAATGTTATGACTTGCTTAGAAATCATATTTAATCTTATTTCTTCAGGTTCAGTGGGCCTGAATGGTAGAGCTCTAGTGTCTTTTTGTGGTCTTTTAAATTATTAATCTGTAGTTAATTCGTGGTTCTACATTACTTCTTAAATGCCAGAATGTCCAAGTGACAAGATTAACTTTGCGCTAGGTACAGTTAGACAAACTTAAAACCAGATTTTGAGAGCATGGGAATAGGCCTTTATTTTTAAAACACTTCATTTTTGGGAATTGTCCTCCATGCTAATATGCATGAATTAACTACAAAACCCTTTCACTTTCTGAAGTATTCCTTTTTTCATCTGTTTGAAAGTAGAATCAGTCCTAAAGCCCAAGTGTCTTTGTTAACACTTAATACAGAAATGACAAATACTTTCAGTTCAGTTCAGTTGCTCAGTCGTGTCCAACTCTTTGTGACCCCATGAATTGCAGCACGCCAGGCCTCCCTGTCCATCACCAACTCCCAGAGTTCACTCAAATTCATGTCCATCAAGTCGGTGATGCCATCCAGCCATCTCATCCTCTGTCGTCCCCTTCTCCTCCTGCCCCCAATCCCTCCCAGCATCAGACTCTTTTCCAATAAGTCAACTCTTCGCATGAGGTGGCCAAAGTAATGGAGTTTCAGCTTTAGCATCATTCCTTCCAAAGAAATCCCAGGACTGATCTCCTTTAGGATGGACTGGTTGGATCTCCTTGCAGTCCAAGGGACCCTCAAGAGTCTTCTCCAACACCACAGTTCAAAAGCATCAATTCTTCAGCACTCCAGCTTTCTTCACAGTCCAACTCTCATCCATACACAACTACTGGAAAAACCATAGCCTTGACTAGATGGACCTTTGTTGGCAAAGTAATGTCTCTGCTTTTCAATATGCTATCTAGGTTGGTCATGACTTTTCCTTCCAAGGAGTAAGCGTCTTTTAATTTCATGGCTGCAGTCACCATCTGCAGTGATTTTGGAGCCCCCCAAAATAAAGTCTGACACTGTTTCCACTGTTTGCCCATCTACTTCCCATGAAGTGAGGGGACCAGATGTCATGATCTTAGTTTTCTGAATGTTGAGCTTTAAGCCAGCTTTTTCACTCTCCTCTTTTAGAGGCTTTTTAGTTCCTCTTCACTTTCTGCCATAAGGGTGGTGTCATCTGCATAGCTGAGGTTATTGATATCTCTCCCGGCAGTCTTGATTTCAGCTTGTGCTTCTTCCAGCCCAGCATTTCTCATGATGTACTCTGCATAGAAGTTAAATAAGCAGAGTGACAATATACAGCCTTGACGTACTTCTTTTCCTATTTGGAACCAGTCTGTTGTTCCATATCCAGTTCTAACTGTTGCTTCCTGACCTGCATATAGGTTTCTCAAGAGGCAGGTCAGGTGGTCTGGTATTCCCATCTCTTGAAGAATTTTCCACAGTTTATTGTGATCCACACAGTCAAAGGCTTTGGCATAGTCAATAAAGCATAAATAGATGTTTTTCTGGAACTCTCTTGCTTTTTCCATGATCCAGCGGATGTTGGCAATTTGATCTCTGGTTCCTCTGCCTTTTCTAAAACCAGCTTGAACATCAGGAAGTTCACGGTTCACGTATTGCTGAAGCCTGGCTTGGAGAATTTTGAGCATTACTTTATTAGCATGTGAGATGAGTAACTAATACTTTATTCTACTATAAAATATTTTATTAAATAGTACACCTTAATTATAGCTCAGATGTTATTCTACCTCTTGTCTAATGAGCATAACTTGGGATTCCCTGTCCATTACTACATACTTAAGAAAAACTCTACAAAAATATGTTAAATGAATAAATAGTTCTGGAGTATGGTGATATAACTTTGTAGAACTTTAGCGTAAAAGAATAAAAGGCAGCATTATGTTTTATCATATTAAGCTTTTTGTCCCCTTAATGATTAGCTCTGAAGTTTATCATTATCACCACTATTACGTGTGCTCATCCTTTTCCCCTTGTTACCATGCATTAATTGTTCCTCAGAGAGTCTTAGGTACAAGGCATTTTACCAAGAGTACGACGGTAAACACAAGGCACATAATCCCGCCCCTCATGGAACTTATATCCCAGTGGAAGGCAAAAACAGTATATTTCTAATTACACTGAACAAAATGTCAGTTAACCGTTTTGATAAATGGTAAAAAGAAAGGCATGGTCTTTGCTGTAGAAGCATATAATCTTGGAAGACTAGAGAAAAGCTTCCCTTGAACTGAGAGTTGAAAGGTGAGTAGGGAGGAGGAAGTTAGGAAGAATATTCCAATAAGAAATGTTTGCAGAGGAAGGCATCTGCTCCTATTGAGACACTAAAAGAAAACAAATAAGGCTGGAACTAGGATCTGAGGGAGTGAACCGCATAAAGTTGAGACCCAGGAGATGAGCAGGGAACTAGATCATCAAGGGCCCGTTAGGCCATGGTGAGGATCTTGGTCTTTCTTCTGAGAGTGATGGGAAATCATTCAAGGGCCCAGTGCAGATAAGATCTACATTTTTTTTAAGCTTGCTCTAACTGTTATATAAATTCTGTGGGCTTTTGCAACCTAACAGGGCTGTTAAAAGAGGCAGTAAGTTTAGACTGATAAGGTGCAATAGTTTGGTTTGTGGGAAGACCCAAAAATCTGCCTGCAATGCAGGAGACCCAGGTTCAGTCCCTGGGTCGGGAAGATCCTCTGGAGAAGGAAATGGCTACTCACTTCAGTATCCTTGCCTAGAGAATTTCATGGACAGAGGAGCCTAGTGAGGTACAGTCCATGGAGTCACAGAGTTGGACATGACCAAGGAGCTAATACAGTTTCCCAGACCAATTATCATCTTAGCTCTGGATTCATATTTGGATTGAAATCCTAGTTTGACACTGAAGATTTGGACAAGCTATTTAACCTTTCATTGCCTCTGTTTCTGTCTACAAAATGGGTACTATTGTGCAAAGTCATGAGACTTGTAAAACCAAATGATACTGATGCATCTGAAAGACTTAGTAGAACTGACTCCTTGGCACATAGTAAAGTAAATAAAAGCTAATTGTCATTACCATTCCTAGGTTTTGGCCTCCATTTTCTCAAATGTATTCTGGACTTGTAAAATGGCAGGAATCTCACTCATTGCTCACAGGAATGTTAGTGAATTTACTAATTCAGGAATTCCATGTCAGTTAGGTGTCATTCTAGCCATCTCTTCGAGGTTTGCAACATTTCCCATCCTCGCAGATCCTCAATTCTTTCTAAACTCTAAACCACTTATTTTCTTGAATCAATTAGTGAAAGTAGCCCTTTCTTAGGGACAGGTGACTAAGTGAAACTTCTTACACTGCTTAATTAGAAATAAGGTAAAATAGAAAAGAAACAATCTGTTCTTTGACTGGAGCAATGGTAGTATAGTAGTGAGCGTAGTTGCCTTCCAAATGCTATCTGAACTAAGGATGACTAGTTAGGTTTGGCTTATATGAGGGAAGATAATTTATTTCAGTTGAGCAAATGAGTAGACATGTGCATCATTGTATTAAGTGTTTCAGAGGAAGGGGGATAGGAGCTATCATTTATCTGCATTTACTTCTGTGCAAGATAGTTTCTACATTTGAAGGGGCAGTGTGTACAGTAGTCAAGGCCCTAATCTTTGGGATCAGGCTACCTAGAATTAAATTCTGCACCATCTACTTGGAAAAGACCCTGATGCTGGGAAGGATTGAAGGCAAAAGGAAAAGAGGGCAGCAGAGGATGAGATGGTTAGATAGCATCACTGACTCAATGGACATGTGTTTGAGCAAACTCCAAGAGATAGTGAAGGACAGGGAAGCCTGGCATGCTGCAGTCGATGGGGTCACAAAATATCAGATATGACTGAGCAACTGAATAACAACAACAATATTCTCTACTTACTAGCTGGGTGGTGTGACTGTGGGCAAGTTCCTGGACCTCTTTGTGCCTCATTTTCTTCATCTGTAAAGGAGAGCTAATTACACCTATCTCAAAGGGTGATTTTAAGAATTACTTATATGTAAAGTATTTAGAATAGTGTTTAGCATGTGCTAAGTCTTTATAAACATTGGTTATTTGTTACTTACCATTCTTTCATTGAAGACACAGGTAACCCTAGATGTACTGTTAAATCCATTTCATGGAGGCTAAAACTGAAGCTCAGATAATTTGCAGGGTTTTGTACAGGATTATACAGGAAGCAGTGGTGGAAATAGGACTAAGAACCAGATCTGGCTAATCCCAGAGTCCATGGCATTTCTCTAATGTCCTGCTCCTTCCATTTGTTTAGGGCATGGTGCCTCGCCACAGAGTGTTTATCAGACTTATTGGGAAAGTGACATTTAGCATATAATAAAACCCATAAATGATAATTATGGATCATGATTAAGATTCACACTGAGTAGTTGAGATAGTAAGTAGCATAGGCATTTAGAGTGTAAGCTAAAAGTTGGAAAATTTTAATGCAGAGTAGAGTTTAAGCTGGCTTTTTAAAGGGATAAGTTAGAATCACAGCAAGTGGTGGAAGAAGCCATCTAAGAGAATAAGAAATAGCAGAAACAGAGGCCTGATTAGAGGCCTAGGAGAGAGAGTAGTCCAGTTGGATAGTTTGTGAAGCATTCTTTGCTAAAAGTTCACAAACAGGTGAGTCTGTTCTAAGATAGACACTTTCAAATAGGTATATACATAGCCTACATTTATTTTTATATTTAACTAAGATTATTGAGTGTCCACAATGTGCCAGGCATTTGATCTTACTACAGTCTTTCTTACCACAACCTTGTAGCATATTTATTACATATTTGTTACTATCTCCACTTTTCAGATTAGGAACTTGAGATTCATAGAGAGTTACATTATTTACCTAGGATTATACTAGGAAGTAGGAGTTTCCTGGTGGCTCAGACGGAAAAACATCTGCCTACAATGTGGGAGACCTACAATGCGGGGTTCAATCCCTGGGTCGGGAAGATCTCCTGGAGAAGAAAATGGCACCCCACTCCCGTATTCTTGCCTGGAAAATCCCATGGACGGAGGAGCCTGGCAGGCTACAGTCCATGGGGTCGCAAAGAGTCGGACATGACTGAGCGACTTCACTTTCACTTTTATACTAGGAAGTGGGCTTCCCCGCTGGCTCAGCAGTAAGGAATCTGCCTGCAATGCAGGAGACACAGGAAACATGGGTTTGATCCCTGGGTCAGGAAGATCCCCTGGAGGGGGGCATGGCAACCCACTCCAGTATTCTCACTTGGAGAATCCCATGGACAGAGGAGTGTGGCGGGCTATAGTCCATGGGGTCGCAAAGAGTTGGACACGACTGAAGCAGCTGAGCACAGCACAGCACAGCATACTAGGAAGTAGAAGTGGGAACAAAATACCTTGATTCCAAATCTCTTGCAGTTTCTACCAAGAGAGGAACCATTTACTTAAGAAAGGTTTGAACCTATAAGACTTCGTTCATCCTTTGTTGACACAGGATTATTTTGAAATTTAATTTTTATTCGAAATTTTTTCTTTTTTTTTCAATGTCAGGAATTCTGAATGTAGGGTAAAGTATATCTTGGCATTTCCTGGCATTTCTTTTCAGCAAAGAGCTTATGTTTTGTTTTCCATCCTACAGTCATCCTTACTCCATCCCCAATCCGAGGAGCGGGAGATGGAATGGAAACTGAGGAGCCACCTAAATCTATTGAAGTTACTCCTGGAATCCAACCTATAACACATCACGTCCTTCAGAGTCCACGAAAGAAAGCAGTCCCATCAGAGAGCCCAGGAGTTCTTCAGCTAGGGAAGATTCTTGCTGAAAAAGCCGTGGAAGTCGAAGCTGTAAGAATATTAGTTCCAAAAGCCGCTATAACCCATAATATCCCCTACAAAAATGCAAAGGTTAAGTCTCTGGGACATCATAAAGGAGAACTCCTTGGCCAGCCAGAGGGAGTCATAGAACCCAGAAAGGAACTGTCCGAGGTAAAGAATACATTGGAAAAGCTGAAGAACTCTGAAAGGAGATTGCTACAGGACAAAGAAGGCCTTTCAAATCAGCTCAGAGTACAGTCAGAGGTAAGAACAGCCTTCATAGCTTTAATGACACTGGCTCTTTACACCTGGGCCTTCTAAACCTGCATGTTAGAATGAACATAGAGAATGTTATAAATATAGAATAAAATATATTTCCTCTTGGAATGTTCATTATAACTTGTCGTTACTCCAAAAGGCTTCCTCTTAAATTTCCCATTCTCTTAGTCCCTCTACTAGAATTAGTTTATACTGGGAACTTATATTCTAAACATGGTTGAAGATGACATGTAAGATACTTTGGACAATGTGAGGTACTTTGGACATTGTACAAGACCACCTGTAAGTTATTAAGGAAGTTATTACAGTTAAGAACTCACAGGCCAGCGATTAACGAAATCAACTAGTTAGTAATCCTTGCTTTAAGAATCCATAAATTCCAAGTATTTTTTCTATGTATAGATAATTCTTAGAATAAAGAAAATTGTGGAGTAAGCATTGGTATCTTCATTGTAAATTGTAAATTGGCAATGACCTATATTGCTTGATTTACTTTTGTTGTTGCTGTTCAGTCACTAAGCTGTGTCCAGTTCTTTGCAACCCCATGAACTGCAACACGCCAGGCCTCCTTGTTCATCACCATCTCCTAGAGCTTACTCAAACTCATGTCCATTGAGTCGGTGATGCCATCCAACCATCTCTTCCTCTGTCGCCCCCTTCTCTCCTGCCCTCAATCTTTCCCAGCATCAGGGTGTTTTCCAATGAGTTGGCTCTTCACATCAGGTGACTAACAGAGAAACAAAGTGAGGAGCGGTAAGGCAATATTTGCTAAAATGTAAAGTTTAAAGGCTATTAAAAAAAAGTTCATAGTCTTTAATCTTTACATCTTAGTAAATATTGCCTTACCACTGCCCACTTTGTTTCTGTTAGGTTATACATCTTTCTACTAGAGGTTAGTCTTTATAAGTGACACCATGGTTACTCTTACCCAAATATGTTTCTACTGTATTTAATAATATATTTTAAATAACTAATTTGAAATTAAAAAACTAGTACATATTTGTAAACATCTTAGAAAATACAGAAAAAAACAATGAAAATAGTATCACCTATAAATACCATCCAGCTATACATGCATAATTATACATATTGAGTTCATTTTTGCCTTGTAATTTACTTTTCTTAGTTGTTAATATTTTCCTATGTCTCAAGTTATTCTATTAAAATATCATTATTAATAGCAACAGTTTTTCAATGACTATACCACATACCAATACCTTTTACTGGACATTTGTTTCGTTTTTGATAACAATGTGAAGAACATGATTATAGACATCTTGAATTGCTTTATTTGCTTAAATTCTTAAAAATCCTAGGGCACAAAGAAACCAATTTTTATTTTATTTTTCTTTTTTAACAAGGGATGCCAAGCCTTTTTTTTTTTTCCTTTTTTTTTTTTTTTTTTTTATAATACTGTATTGGTTTTGCCATACATTGACATGAATCCAATTTTTAAATATTTTAAAAGATTTATAAAACACTGTCATACTTTTTAGCAAAATTTATTGGTTCAGTTTTTTAATTTTTTGCCTTTTTAAGTGTTGACAAGAGGCAGTTTGTAATTTTTATGATAATGATTTGTACTCTTAAGAGGCTCAAATTATAACCACATGGACTATAGATTAATACAGATATAGACATGGTATGTATATATTATGAAACTTAACTATTTGATATCACTTTTTGATATGTACTTGTAGTAATGGAGGTCCAAATTACATATGAAGCACAGTTTCTTTCCTGTTCATTTTGCTACACTGAACTCACTGGCATTATTTTGAACTTGTATTGGTCATGATTTCTTCCAGGTCAATCGTGAGTTAAAAAAGCTGCTGGTGGCTTCTGTTGGGGATGACCTTCAGTATCACTTTGAACGTGTAGCCCGTGAGAAAAATCAGCTTATTTTAGAAAATGAAGCCCTGGGTCGAAACATTGCTCAGCTTTCTGAACAGTTAGAACGGATGTCGATACAGTGTGATGTGTGGCGAAGTAAATTCCTCGCAAGCAGGTATTTTCTATTTTGTTTCCTAGTTTTTGCTCTGCCAGATTTGTTGACCCTCCTAATGCCAAAAAAAAAAAAAAAAAATGGATTGTAGTGTGAAAATTTCTGACTGAGATTGTCAGATTACCCCATACATTATTTAAGAGGTGGACTCTCCCTCCTCTGGATATGGTCATACAGTAAATAGTAATTCATTTCCTACTTTTTGCTCTGTCAGATTTGTTGACCCTTCTAATGCAAAAAAAAAAAAAAAAAAAACCACTGGATTGTAGTGTGAAAATTTCTGACTGAGATTGTCAAATTAACTCATACATGATTTAAGAGATGGACTTGCCCTCCTCTAGATGGTCATACAGTCTCCCTACATGGAAAAGTGCTAGCATAAAGCTACTCCCTCATTCCAGAATTCTGAGTTACTCTTCTGTAGTGGAAATCACTCTGACTACAATGTTTAAGATCAAAACAAAACTAAACTCGGATAGCTAATAAATATTTAAATTTTTAAAAGATTTTTCCCCACATTCTCTCTAAAAACTCACATATCATTGCCACTCCATAATGTCTTATTTTGTCTCTCAGACTCTGTTCTCATTGCTCATTTAAGTACATCATAATAGAGCTTCCCAACCTTTTTCTCTCCATGCACAAATAGAAAGCAATAATAATCTGCATGGCATACTGGAAGAGGCTGCCTCTCCAGTAGAGGTGAGAACTTTAGGCCCTTATAACCCCCAGGCCCATGAACACAACTGGTAGTTGGGAAGGTCTCTTATATGTTATGATTTTCTATTCATCCCCTCTTTCCAACTTTGAGTTACTGGAGAACAGAATCTGGGTATTATCCATCTGTGTATTCTCAGCATTTAGCTCGGTGCTTCACATATAATATAATAACATTGATTTAAATTTAATCATCTGGAGGTTTCTCACAAACACTAAAGGTTTCCAGTCTGTACCTTAAGAACCACTGATTGTAATGAATATATTTTTAGAAAGTTATTTCTTCATGTCTTAGTATCGGTGATACTTTCTAATAATTGATTACTCTTAAAATCCTTAATTTGTTTTCTAATTGTACTAATAAAGGATGTATTTGGAGAAATGAATTTACTGTTTATTGGCTTAGAATGAATAAGTTCATTTTTACTGAACAGCTTAAGAAGCAAATCATGCATGCATTTTACAGATTACTACAATATGTAACTTATTAAACATTCTGATCAATGTTAATAGTAATACTTTGAAGGCAATAATAGTGAAACCAAACTTTATTGATATTTTAGTTGATTTAATCTTTTAACATCAGAACTGTTTTCATTTTAAGGAATTCAGTGGTTACTCTGGTCTGAGACTTTAATTTTAGTTGTAAGATTTTTCAACTGAATAAAAATACTTTAAAATTTTGCTTCAGTTCTATCACTAGAGAATTGTTAAATACATTTTGCTACATCCAATCAGAAAACATGAAGCTGTTTTTTTTTTTTTAACCAAAAAGGAAACGAAATGGCTCTATATATGCTAATATGAAAAAAATCATCAAGGTAAATTATTAGGTGAAAAAGTGAACTACAGAAAAGTTTGTATCAGATAATTCCTTTTTGTAAATAAAATTAATATATTTATTTTTATACATACTTTTATGCTGATATACATATAAGTTACTTTTTCCTAGAAAAATATATTGGTTACTTTATTGATTCCTGATTATAAAAGGAGGGGCCGGGCTGCTGGACAAGAAGACTTTGTTTTCCCTTTATATAAACCTTTCTATATTTAATGTTTTTCTAATGTCAAAAGGTTAATGAGTGGTAGAAAAATAACTCTTGTTTTTTTCTAAAATTTTCTCTATTTGAGAACAATTAATGTTATTTGTCTTCCAAAACTTGATTAATCTAGAGTAAGACTGAAGTACATTCCAAAGTCACTGTACAGGAAAGTTAAAACACTGTTTTCTTTGTCATTTTGTAAACAGATATTTTAATTGTTATGCTTTTTATGCTATGTTATGCATTTTAAATATTATGCTTTTGAACTGTGGTGTTGGAGAAGAATCTTGAGAGTCCCTTGGATTGCAAGGAGATACAACCAGTCCATCCTAAAGGAAGTCAGTCCTGGGTGTTCATTGGAAGAACTGGTGTTGAAGCTGAAATTCCAATACTTTGGCCACCTCATGCGAAGAGTTGACCCATTTGAAAAGACTCTGATGCTGGGAAAGATTGAGAGCAGGAGGAGAAGGGGACAACAGAGGATGAGATGGTTGGATGGCATCACCGACTCAATGGACATGGGTTGGGTGGAGTCTGGGAGTTGGTGATGGACAGGGAGGCCTGGCGTGCTGCGGTTCATGGGGTCGCAAAGAGTCAAACACGACTGAGTGACTGAACTGACTGAACTGAAGTGAAGGTTTAAAAACTGAGAAGTAATTTGACAGTGGTAAATCTTTTTGTAAGTTTTTAAAAATGACAATCACAGAGGTAGTATATTAACTTTTTAACACTGTCTGAGAATTTATATGTAAGATTTTTATCTTTTCCAGGGTTATGGCAGATGAGTTAACCAACTCCAGAGCAGTTCTGCAGCGTCAGAACCGTGATGCACAGAGCGCTATACAAGATCTCCTGAGTGAACGGGAACAGTTTCGTCAGGAAATGATAGCTACGCAGAAGTATGGCCCTTGTTTACATTCTGAACCCTTCTACTTTCTCCTGCAATTTTTGTTATTGTTATAGTTCTTTCGTATTTCTACATTTATTAATTCACTCAGCATGTACTTTGAGTAGCATTTTAAAACAGCTGCCCAGGGAAAGGAGGAAGAATGAAAAAAACAGAAGACATGCTTCTTATATTCTTAATGGGGAAGAGATTAGTTATATCTATAGTGGAAGAAATTTTTGCATTTAAAAGTAGTTTTTGGTTACAGTTATAGCAGTTTTTTAGTTTTTGGTAGAAGCCAAAAAGTGAACTGGTCTTTACTTTGGAGGGAGATCTTTTTGAGAACTATTCTACAGTATGAGAGCTTAATTTTATGTCCATATGAATCAGAACTGTCAAAATTGAGAGTCTTCCTTAAAAACACTGTATGCTTTTATATAATTGATTTCTTACAAATTAAATAAGTAAAATTCAACAGAAAATTATAGAGGACATTAGAAGAATGAAAACACAAATATATCAAAATATCAGATTTTGTGGGAGGCAACTAAAGCAGTGTTTAGAGGGAATTAATAAAGCTATAGCTTTAAATGCTTATTGTAGGAAAGGGAAAAAAGGTCTCATCAATAAGCTAACCTTCCTTTTTTTCCTTTTCTTTCTTTATTTATTTTTATTTTACTTTACAATACTGTATTGGTTTTGCCATACATCAACATGAATCCTCCACGGGTGTACACGTGTTCCTTTTTAAGAAACAGAGCAAATTAAGCAGAAGGAAAGAAAGGATGAGAGCAGAAATAAATGAAATAGAAAACCAAACACTGATTGTTTGAAAGGATAGATTTACAAAACCTCCAGGCAGTACAATTAGGGGAAAAAGAAAAACAAAAGAAACACAGCATGAGAAGGAAAGGGGTACACTACAGAGTCTATAGTCATACGACAATAGGAGATGTTAAGAACAACTCTTTTCATGTAAGTTCAACAGCTTACATGGACAATCTACTTAAAAGACTCAGACTACTAGAATACTCAAGAACAGATAACCTGAATAACCCTGACCTATTAAAGCAATTTACTTTGTAGTTAAAAACCTTCTAATAAAGGAAACTCCAGGCCTACGTGGATCAACTGGTAAATACTAAAAAACATCTAAGGAAGAAATAAAACCCAATTTATACAAACTTTACTAGAAAATAAAAGAACAGTTTCTAGCTTATTTTATGAGGCCAGCATCATCTTGATACCAAAACTATACAGAGGTATTACAAGAAAACTGCAGGCCAATATCTATCTATAATGAATATAGATGCAAAAATCCTTAATAGAATTTTAGTGATTCAAATCCAACAATATATAAAAAGCTTTATACATTATGGCCATGGAGGTTTTACCCCAAGAATTATAGGTTGGTTTATCATTTAAAAATCAATCAATGAAATATAAAAAAAATATATATATACATACATATATGCACACACATAACATATATATACATATGCACATATGCATACACATACATATATATATACACCTACTATATAAGCATCTCAATAAATGCACAAATTAAGTAAGTAGTTCTATAATACTGCTGCTGCTAAGTCACTTCAGTCGTGTCCGACTCTTGTGACCCCATAGACGGCAGCCCACCAGGCTCCCCGTCCCTGGGATTCTCCAGGCAAGAACACTGGAGTGGGTTGCCATTTCCTTCTCCAATGCATGCAAGTGAAAAGTGAAAGTGAAGTCGCTCAGTTGTGTCCGACTCTTAGCAACCCCATAGACTGCAACCTACCAGGCTCCTCCGTCCATGGGATTTTCCAGGCAAGAGTACTACCTGAGTATATTTTACCTCTACTAAAATAAGAGAACCAAAAAGGTACTGTTTGTTGATTTCCAGATAACCATAAAATCAATTTAAGTGCTTTTGTAATTTACCAGACTTCCTGGTTTATTGAACTCTTGAGAGAAAGAGAAGAAACTATATGATTTCAGAAACATGTTTCTCAGCATTCTTGATTTTTATATTTTATCCTCTTACTAATGTTCACTGCTGTGTGTTGCTGCAGGTTGCTGGAAGAGCTCTTGGTCTCTTTGCAGTGGGGAAGGGAGCAAACTTACTATCCTAGCGGGCAACCTCACAGCACGGCAGAACTGGCATTAACAAATCACAAGTTGGCAAAAGCAGTAAATTCTCATCTTCTGGGAAATGTTGGCACTAATGGTCAAAAAAAGGTTCCATCAACAGTTGAATTCTGCAGTACTCCAGCAGAAAAAATGGCTGAAACGGTAAAATATTTCTCTTTTCATGATCTGTATAACCTCTAAGATCTGTATAACCTCTATATACATGTTATAATGAAAAGTGCTTGGCACTGGGAGTTAGGAAATATGGAATCAAAACTTGATCCTCATGTTAATGAGCTAGGAATCTTAGAGAAAATTATTTCCTCCTCTGAGCTTAATTTTCTCAAACTCTATTACTATACTCTGAGGAGAAAAAAGTGTAATTGTTTTTAAAGATGGCCATTCCTATCTTAGTTCAGCTGCTTGCCCTCTTGGTTTCTATACCCATCCAACTTGTACCTCAGATTCAGTATATGACTTTGGTTCCTCATTCACAGAACAAAAAGAGGGTAGAGGCAGAAAACTCCCTCCAGGTCCCAGCTTGGTCTCTCAAAGCCTAGCTATGTGGCCTCCAACCTTACATATATTTCTGTTACTGGAAAAGTGTCTCTTTGGCTCTCCAAAGCATAGCATATTCCCCCAGGCTCATCAGGCCTCTCACTAACAGGTACTTCTTCTGTTTACTCTTACCTTTTGACTTAAGAACATGTCCAAGTGTCTTCCATCTAAAAAGAAAACTGTTCCCTCTATCTTAAGTTCTCTACATATGGTCTTATCACCTTCCCTTCACAACCAAGAATCTGGAACAAGCAGTTCATATTTATTTCTACTTACATACCTCCCCTCCTCAACTCCTGCCATTGCTTATCTCAGTAGACTTCCGGCTCCACTGTCCTCAAAAAGGACTCGCATAAAGGCCATGAATATTTAAGTACTTTGTCACATTTTACTTGAACTCCCTCAGTTTCTGAAGCTGTCATACTCTCCCAATTCTTTGCTACTGCTGTGACTGTTCGTTCTCAGTATTTGGTGGGGGGAAGGGGAATCCTCTTCTTGTGCCCACTCTTAAGCCTTTCCTCATGTAGTTGACTTTCTGTATCATCTCGGGACTATCGTTAGCTAATCCCCATAGCTTTATGCTTGTGACTTCTTCAACTGAGACTTTTTTTTCTAGAATAAGACACATACCCAGCTGGACATCTCCATCAGTTCGTCCCATAGATAGCTAAAAATAGAACAACCTCTTGCTTTTGTATTTGTATTCCCATTCTAGGGGAAAAAAAAGTAAAAGAAAAATAACCTGTTTCTTCTCCTGTATTTCCTAGCTTAGTGAACTGTACCTACTACATTGGATGTTTTGAAGATTCCATAAAATAATACATATAAAGCCTATAGCCATTTTCAATATAGGTACAGTAATTTCTCAATAAATAGTAGCTATCATTTTTATTATTATATCCTTCATCCCCTAAACCTGTTGCCTTTATGAGTCCTGTCAGTTTCTTCTAATTTATTCCCTCTGCCAAGTTTAGACACCTGATTGCCAGGCTAGACTGTACAGTAGCCTCCTAACCAGTATCCCTCCCTTGCTTTTTTACTTACCTCCAGCCATCCTCTGCTGCCAGAGTGTTCTTTCAAAAATGTCAGTCGCATCATCTTGGTACCCGTGTTCAGAGGACTCCTAGTCTCCCTCGTTACTGAATCTGAATTATTTCATATTGTATAGAAGGCCTTTCATTAATCATTATTCCAGCTCCCCTTCCCTTGGATCACTTCCCAGCTCTGCCCACCCCCTGCACTTCACATCCCAGCTCTGCCCACCCCCTGCACTTCACATCCCAGCTGTGTTAACCACTTTGATTCCACAGACAGGCCACTGTATCTCATGCCTCTGTACATACTTTCCCTCTGCCTAGACGGCCTCCCAACAATCTCTCTTCTTGCCCAACCAATACACTGCCTTTAAGAATCAGCCTTCCCTGATTCCTTCAGGCAAACCTAGATTTTCCTTCCTCTAGGCTTCCAGTTCATCTTGTACATAAATCTAGTATAGCTCTTTATCATGGTACATTGCAGTTTGATTCTCTGCCTCCCAAACTGTAAGCTCTTCAAAGATGGGCACTATGTTTCCTCAAGTCTGGCACAATCCTTTATACATAGTAGGTGTTCAGCTATTTACTGAATGAATCAGTCCCTGAAACTAAACATTATCCAAAATTGTTTCTCCTTTTCTATTCTTTTTGTTGAGAAATTGTGTTGCTGCCCACTCGGTTGCTGCCAGTAGCGTCCGGTATAATTAACTACTTCTGATATCTTGAAACACTTGCTACCCTTGGCTGATGTAACCTTTCACCCTCCAGACTTTTCTCTTTTCTCTGACCATTCTATTTCACCATACAATGGTGGGTAGCCTCAGGGCTTGGTTTTGGTTTCCATCCTCTTCTTCCAGTCCTTTATCTACCATATTGTCTCACGGAACAAAACTGACAGTCCTCCTTCCTCAATGTCTCTTAGACCTTTCAGCCACATTGCTTCAAGATCAACCTTTCTTAGCTGAATTATTCCATTAAACTCCCTTTCTCTCTTATTCCCATTGTCTGCTTTGGTTCCCACCCCTTCTCTCATCTACCAGCTGTGTACAGAGTGATTGCTCTGAAAGGCACCCAGCTTAAAATCTTTATCACTTTCAGGCTAAAATCTGGAAACCTTTTATCCTATTGGTATCTCAGTCTCCTTTAACTGTATTCATTTGGCATTTTGTTTCTCTCTAAAGATACGTAATATAATTACAAATATAGAGAACAGGGTTACCTTTCTTATTTCCCCTTCTCAATTTATAAGCAGCTTTAAGATAAGCCCTTTATCTCTGTCCTTTAGCATCTAACCAAGCTCCATAAAAAGAAGAATATCAAAAACTAAATTGAAGAAGCAATAATCCTGTAGAAAAACAGAGGTATGGAAATGGAATGGTAGCTCTTAAATGATGCCAGGACATTTTTTAATTAGTTGTGGCTCCTTGGGTACATTGGTAACTTAGAAGGAAAAAATCCTGTTGGACAATATGAGAGCTAGGGAAACAGACATCTTGAGCCATTTCTGAATTGTTTTGACAAGCCTTACACAGAAGAGAAAGCTCCCTTCCACACTGCTTTTCCCAGTTTCTTTCTAATTCCACTGCCAATCTCCTTTGCACAGTAACTCATATTCATCATATGATGATGGTTGTCATTGTTTAGTTGCTAAGTTATGTCCAACTCTTTTGCGACCCTATGGACTGTAGCCCCCAAGGCTCCTCTGTCCATGACATTTCCCAGGCAAGAATACTGGAATAGGTTGCCATTTCCTTCTTCAGGGGATCTTCCTGACCCAGGGATCAAACCTACATCTCCTGCATTATAGGCAGGTTCTTTACTGCTAGGCCACCAGGGAAGCCCCATGAAGATGGTTAGGAGAATATGAAATGAGAAACAGGAGCTATGAGCCAGCCATGTTATCCTTGCCCTTAACCAGAGAATTTTTTTCAAACCAAGATTTCCTCTAGTTGTGGGTCTCAGAAAATGAAATGGAATAGAAAATTCAGAGCAGAAGAATTGAAAGTGTATGATGTCCATGAATCCAAGAAACAAAAACATGATTTTTAGCATAAAATATTGCATGTAAATTAGAAAAAAAAGAAAAGCCATTGATTTGACAAATAAATGATCAAAAACTTTGAAATACATTTCAATAGAAGAATAAAGGCAGAATTCCAGTTTCAAGCAGTTCAATGAAGGCCTGAAGGAGAAAGATAATAAGTATATTTTGATTAATGATAAAAATGAGTATCACTTATGATAAAATTGATATAACCATATCAATTTATTTTCTTCTATGTTTTCATATATTTTCATCAATATGCATGAGAACATTTATTTTTAAAAATAGGTAACCTAGGTAATATAACAACTAGACATCATTGTTAAATTTAGAGCTTTTTGAGAAAAAGCATAAGTTCTTGAGTCAAATTCATCACTCAGATCTTACTTTTTATGGTAGTTACATATTAATGAAATAGAACATATGAGTAGTTACATATTGGTAAGCCAAGGACTTCTGTAGTATATATGACATTACCTCTTATTTTCCTTAGGTTCTACGCATTTTGGATCCAGTTACATGTACAGAAAGCTCACCTGATAATCCATTTTCTGAGTCTTCACCAACCACCTTACTTGCTACAAAGAAAAATATTGGACGATTTCATCCCTATACAAGATATGAAAATATAACTTTCAATTGCTGCAATCACTGCCAGGGAGAACTTATTGCCCTTTAACAATCAATATGGTGGAGGCACACTACAGCCACTTGCTTTTTACCCAAGAGTCATTATTATTTGGGAGCTGGGGATCTTTGGATGCTAGAAGTATTATCACTTTCTATTTTAATAATATATATCCCCAAAGATGTTTCATGTACTGGACTCCAGATTACCCTTTCTTAATAAATACCTCAGAGTAAAGAAAAAAAATGAAACTGTATCGATATATATAAGTAGACAATACTTCCCAGGCATGTTAGGATGGTTTTTCCTAAAGGACTAGATTCTATACCTTTCTTTCAGGCCCTAATTTGTTATTTATCTTGCTATATATTTTACATAAACAGATTTAATTTCTGAACTCTAAAACAAGGATTGGCAGATTATAGCCTTGGGTCATATGCAGCCATACCCATTCATTCACTGTTGTCTATGGTTATGCTACAACAGCAGAATTGAGTAGATACAACAGGGTTTATATAACTAGCAAAGCCTAAAATATTTATTATCTGACTCTTTACAGGAAAAGTTTTCTGACCCTCACTCTAACACAAATTAGCTGCAAGGGTTGGGGAGGGAATGGGGTAAGGAGTGCTTTCTCTTTTTGGTGATTTTGGAGCAGAGTACAAAAGAGTCTTATTGAAATAACAGGTGGAGGAACTATTTTAAAAATAAATGCTAAATGTTAAAACAAATTTAAATATTTTACATCCACATTAACAAATGCTTGAGCAAAATCATTGTTCTTATTTTGGTTTTATGCCGGGGATTCTGTATTTTAAGTGGATATAACTGATCTACAGAAGAAACTTAACTATTGAGCTCAGTTTGGCAATTGCAGCACAATAGGAATATCCAATTTGATACTTATGAAATATAGCAGAGAAAGTATGATCTTTGGAGAACATTGCTCAAGCTCAAAAATGCAGTTCATCAATTGATTTTTATTATGTAACATGTTATTTATTTATGATGGGCCATCATAAAACACCTTTTTAGAGGCCTGTAAAAATGTCCACAAAAATGTTTATAACAAATTACCCTAATTGGTTTCTTTACCTATCAGTAAAGAAATCCTCAAAAGACAAATCTGATCAAGTAACAATATATTTTAATGTCAACTTAATGGGTTTTTTTTTTTTGGTCTGATTCATCCGAGTTGTACTTTCAAATGGGTGGCAATAAATTTCTTTACCTGCTTTAGTTTGAATATTGATTTTTTTCCCCTCCAGAATGATGTGCTTCAATTCTAGTTTATACTATTTACAACTTACTCTTCAGTCTGTCTTTTAAGTTTACATAGCATAAAACTCAGAAGAAAACATAGAGGAAAACCTTCATGACAGTGGATTTGGCAATGATTTCTTGGCTATGACACCAGAAGTACAGGCAACAAAAGAAAAAAATGGATGAATTAAACCTCATCAAAATTAAAACTTTCTGCATAGCAAAAGAAACACTCAACAAAATGAAAAGGCATCCTGAAAAATGAAGGAAAATATTCACAAGTCATGTATCAAGGGTCTACTGATGAGAATAAATGAAGGGCTGCAAATCAACAACCGAAAAAAAAAAAATCCAGTTTAAAAAAAATGGGCAAAATAATAGACATTTCTCCAAAAGAGATATACAAATGGCCAATAAGGACATCAAAAGATGATCAGCATCACTAATTATTAAGTAAATTCAAATTGCTGTCACTTCACACCCAGAATGGCTACTACCAACAAAGCAAAATAACAAGTACTGGCAAAGATGTGGAGAAACTGGAACCCTTGTGCATTGCTGGTGGGTGTGCATACAACTGCCATATGATCCAGGAATTCCACCTTGAGGTAGATACCCAGAAGAATTGAAAGCAGGGACTCAAAGGGACATTTGTATACCAATGTTCATAGCAGCATTATTCACAATAGCCAAAAAATAGTAACACGTGTCCTTTGATGGATGAATACATAAACAAAATGTTGTATATACATGCAGTGGAATATTATTCAGCTTAGAAGGAGTAAATTCTGATGCTACAGCATAGATGAACCTTTAAAACTCCATATTGAGATCCGACACAGAAGGACAAATAATGTATGATTCTACTTATATGAGGTACCTGAAGTGATTAATAGAAATAACAAGTAGAATAGTGGTTACCTGGGGTTAAGGGAAAGCAGAATGGAGAGTTTTTGTTTAGGTACAGAGTTTCAGTTTGGGAGGATGAAAAATCATAAAGACAAAGGGGTAATGGTTGAAAAACATGAATGTACTTAATGACACAATTACACATTTTTTAAAATGGTCAAAATGATAAATCTTAGGTTATATATATTTTACCACAATAAAAAAAATTCTATACATTCACTCTTATAACCACAAACTAGTGGCACACTTTGCAACTGTTGGTTAAAGAGTGTCAGTAATACTAACAATAGCTCGATAACAGTTAATCGAGCTAAACAAGAAAGAAAAAAAAAACAGACTTCATATTAACAACCTAAATACTATACCTGAAGGAACTAGAAAAGAAAAGCAAACAACCCAAAGCTAGCAGAAGGAAGACAATTGAAATTAGAGTGGAGAGAAAATAGAAAAATAGAGAATGAAAATCAAAAGCGGGTTCTGTGAAAAGATCCACAAAATTGGCAAACCTATAACCAGAGTGACAAAAAAAGTTGCAAATACCTAAACTCAGAAATGAGTGGGGGGACATTAGCAATCTCATTTAAATAAAGGAATAATTATATACCAACAAATAACCTGGATGAAATAGACAAATTCCTAGAAACACAATTTACCAAAACTGACTCAAGGAGAAATGGAAAATGTGAAAAGGTTTATGTATGAGTGTGCTTGGTCGCTCAGTTGTATCCAACTCTTTGGGATTCTATGGACCGTAACCCGCCAGGCTCCTCAGTCTGTGGGGATTCTGCAGGCAAGAAAACGAGTGGGTTGCCATGCCCTCCTCCAGGGGATCTTCCCAACCCAGGCATTGAACCCAGGTCTTCTGCATTGCAGGTGGATTCTTTACCATCTGAGTCACCAGGAAAAAGGCTTATAATGAGAGATTACATCAGTAATCAAAAACCTCCCAACACCAAGAGCTACAGATGTTGGATGATGATGATGTGTAAATTTAGGTTCATTAATTGCAACAAATGAACCACCTTGTGGGAGATGATGATAGGGGAGATTTTAAGGAGGGAGGAAGCAGGAGTTACATGGGAACTCTGTACTTTTTGCTCAGTTTCTCTATAAACCTAAAAGTGCTCTAAAAATCAAACTGTACTAAGAAACAAAAAACTCCCAACAAAGAAAAGTCCAGGGCCAGATAGTTTCACTGGTGACTTCTGCCAAAAATTTAAACAGTTAATAGCAATCCTCCCAAGAAAATAAAAGCAGAGGGAACACTTCATTCTATGAGGCCAGCATTACCTTGATACCAAAGCCAGACAAAGATCCTCCAAGAAAAGAATATTTAAAAAAAAAAAATCCTCTTAAAAATACAGATGAAAAATCCTCACAAAGTACTAGCAAACCAAATGGAATATCATAGAAAAGGGGATTTATATACCACCAAGAGGTATTTGTCTCAGGAATGGAAGGGTGCTTCAATATTAAGAAAGTCATGAATAGAACAAAGGAGAAAAAGCCCATTATCATTTCACTTGACACAAAAAGCATTTAATAAAATCCAACACACTTTCATGATGAAGTGAAGTGAAGTCGCTCAGTCGTGTCCGACTCTTTGCGACCCCACGGATTGTAGCCTACCAGGCTTCTCAGTCCATGGGATTTTCCAGGCAAGAGTACTGGAGTGGGGTGCCATTTCCTTCTCCAGGGGATCTTCCCAACCCAGGGATCGAACCCGGGTCTCCCGCATCGGAGGCAGACGCTTTACCCACTGAGCCACCAGGGAAGCCCACCCCATGATAAAAGCACTCAAAAAAAGTAATAGAAGAATAGAAATAAGTACAAGAGAGGAATAAGAATAGGACTTGACCTCAACTTTATAAAGGACATTTATGGAAAACCCACAGCTAACATCATGCATGTATGCATGCTATGTTGCTTCATGTCCGACTCTATATGACCCGATGGTCTGTAGCCCACCAGGCTCCTCTGTGGGATTCTCCAGGCAAGAATACTGGAGTGGGTTGCCATGCCTTCCTCCAGGGAATCTTCCTGACCCAGGGATCAAACCTGCATCTCATGACTCCTGTACTGGCAGGCGGGTTATCACTAGTGCCACCTGGGAAGGCCCAGCTAACACCATACTTAAGGCTAAAAGACTAAAAGCTTTCCTCCTAAGATCAAGAACAAGATAAGGATGCCCAGGCAGAGTGGAGTAGCAGTCAGAGATGTTCTGTTCTGAGAAGCAGCCAGTGGTGTGATGGTGCAAGCCATGGACCATTTACACCTGAGACAGACTATGGAAAAGCAAGCACTGGAGGTGGAAGTCCAAGTCAAACATAGAAGGACAGCCTCACTGAGCAACCAGGAGTGTCACCTGTACCTGAGGTAATCTCAGCAGCAGCAGCAACAAGTACCTGTGGTTGATTTCCAGGCAGAACTGAAACAAGCATTCTCAGCTGAGACACCAAGCAATGGTTAAAGCAATATTGGAACACCTGGGTGGCTGATTCCAAAAGAAACAATCAAATAAAACTGCCTTCTCTTAGGTCTTAAGGATCCCAAACCTTTGCCATGGGCATTGGAGTTGGTGGACTAGCAATCATGACTGTGGGAAGGAGCAGCAAGATGCGGCAGCACACTGACCATGGGACAGAATATATCCTGCAAGATGGCCGGACCTTCACTGGTACGTTTAAGACTTCTGACAAACATACGAACTTGACCCTCTATGATTGTGATGAGTTCAGGAGGATTGAGCCAAAGGATGTGAAACAGCCACAGCACGGAAAAAAGTGAGTTTGGGGTCAAGTGTTGCTCTGTGGGGAAACTTGGTTTCCATGACTCTGGAGGGAAAGATACTGGCATTGCTCAGGTACCTCTTGCTGGAGCTGCAGGAGGCCCTGGGGTTGGCAGGGCAGTTAGCGGAGATGTTTCAGCTGGTGTTCCAATTCCCTAGGTCCCTGCTGGAACAGCAGGCTCTGTCTGAGGGATTGAGGGGTCATCCCAACAGGTAGTGACCCCACAGGGAAGAGGCACAGTAGCCGCTGCTGCAGGTGCTGCTACTGCCAGCACTGCTGGAGCCCCAAGTAGTATCCACGAGGATGGGGGACTGCCCCTGCCGCCATCAGTTGGTCAAGCAACCCCACCTCCAGGAATTATGGCTCCTCCACCTGGTATGAGACCACCATGGGCCCACCACTTCCTTCCCCCTACTCAAGAGATATCAACAGGCATGCCCCCTCCAGGAATGAGGAACCCCCTTCACCAGGAATAAGAGGTTCACCTCCTCCAAGAAAGCATCTACTAAGACCTGAGGGTACTACTGATCCTTCTTAGTCACTTTTTTCCCACAATGAGTCTTGTGAAATATGTGGAGTGTTTGTGAACTTTTGTCTCCTTTGCTGCATTAACGAAAGTGAAAGTGTTAGTCGCTCAGTCATGTCCGACTCTGCAACCCCATGGACTATACCCTGCCAGGCTCCTCTGTCCATGGAATTCTCCAGCCAAGAATACTGGAGTGGGTTGCCACTCCCTTCTCCAGGGGAACCTCCCGACCCAGGGATTAAACCCGAGTCGCCTGCATTGCAGGCAGATTTTGTACCATCTGAGCCACCATGGAAGCCCTGCTACCTTAAGATCAACTAACAGACACACATGGGGAAAAAAATTATGTCCACTTTCACTACTCCTACTCTACATTATACTAGAAGTTTTAGCCAGAGGAGTCAGTCAAGAAAGATAAATAAAGGCATCCCATTCGGAAAGGAAAAATTAAAACTATCTCTATTTGCAGATGATATCTAGCCTACATGGGCATCCCTGGTGGCTTGGCCATAAAGAATCTGCATGCAATCCAAGAGATGTGGGTTCAGTCCCTGGGGCAGGAAGATCCCCTGGAGAAGTAAATGGCTACACACTCCAGTATTCTTGCCTGGGAAATTCCATGGACAGAGGAGCCTAGCGGGCTACCATCCATGTGGTCACAAGAATCAGACATGACTTAGCAACTAAACACCACCACCACCATCTATCCTATACAGAGAAAATTCAAAAGTTTTTCACCAAAAAATTTAGTACTAATAAACAAATTCAGCCATGTTTCAGGGTACAACATCAATATACACAAATCTGTTTGTGTTTCAAGTATAGAACACATAAAGAAAATTAAGAAAATTCCATTTGCAATAGAATCCAAAAGAATAAATATCTATGAATAAATTTAACAAAGCAGGTGAAAGACTTATCCACTGAAAACTATAAAACATTGCTGCACTAAATGAAAAGACATCCTGTGTTTATGGGTTAGAAGACAGTCTCATGATGGAGAAAGAAATGGCAACCCACTCCACTACTCTTGCCTGGAAAATTCCATGGATGGAGGAGCCTGGTAGGCTACAGTCCATGGGGTCAAAAAGAGTCGGACACGACTGAGCAACTTCACTTTCCTTCTTTCCCTAGTTCCTTTTGGAGAAGGGAGTGGCAACCCACTCCAGTGTTCTTGCCTGGAGAATCCCATGGACGGAGGGGCCTGGTGGGCCACAGTCTATGCGGTTGCAAACAGTCAGACACAACTAAGCAACTAACACACACACACACACAGTCTCATGAAGATGGCAATGCTACCTAAAGCAAATCACAGATTCACTGCAATCCTTATGAAAATTTCAGCAGCCTGTTTTGCAAAACTGTTGTGGAATACTTAAATGTCAAATTGGTTCTTATCATTAAAAATAAACATTAAACAACACAAGACTAGTTATAATGAAAAGTTAAATTGCCTGGTATATGCTCAAAGTGCTGTAATAAGCTGAAAAAGGATTGAATAATTCTGTTTTCTAATTTAGGGTCAAGTGATTAAGGTACAAATATCCACTTGTTAAGAACCCTGTCTTCTGAAGCTTTAAAAGAACTCCTACAGCAATTCTCCACTCTCCATCACACTTGTATGTTTGCCTTTGTCCTCCACTCCTCAAGTGCTCTTACACACATCAAAGATACTGTTTCCCCACATATGGAATTACAAATGTCTACCAAAGTATGTAGGCTTTATAGTAAAACTAAAAGAAAAAGACTATACTTTCAGGGATCATTTCTATAGTTTGTTACTAGAGAAGTTTCTCTGATCGTGTAGAGCACCCGAAACCACGAGGAGGAGGTGCAGTGTTCTCTCCTGAGCGTGAAGCCGGTCCTTGGTGCTGCTTCTGCAGCTGCCATTGGCCATTGATGATCGTTCTTCTCTTCTTTTGGGAGAGTAAGAGGGAGAGGACACCATCTGAGTGGTTTCGCAAAAAATAAATAAATAAATAAATAAAACTAAAAGAAAGAATTCTGCAACCATACAAATCTCAGAATCTGTGAGCAAACTGCTTACCTCTATAGTTTCTTCATCTGCAAAACAAGAATGACTAATAGGGTTGTTATAAGATCAAATTATTTATGTAAAGCATTTACGACAATACCAGGCACATTATGACTCTCAAGAGCTGTATGATTTTGTATAACATACCCAAAATAGTTATGCTTTTTGTTTTTTTAAAGAACATGTGGAAGTATGCCTAACCTATTGCTTAGCTTGCTACAGCTATTCAAAATTGACATAATTAGGACTGTATATGAGGCCTTGATCCAGACTTGTTTAAGAGGTCACTTCTCCTGCCTTATGAAATGTTCTACTGCAATTTTTTTAAATGATAATAGGAACTAAGAATAGGTACCTGTCCCTTTTTTGTGTTTGTTTCAGCTATAAATGTTAAAATAACTTAGAAGTAAAGGAATGTAGAGTTCATTTGTTCGATTTTTTGCATGGACTAAGATGGTATAACACATTACAATGCTGCAAGATAAGAAATTTATTTTGCTCTACTATTAAAGGAAATAAGATAAATTCACCATCAACACCATCAAAAGATAAGTAGCACTTCCATAATTTAGAGTATAACCAAAGCACACAGGCCATAAGAAATGATATCCAAAATTTTGAGGATAGCAGCTTCCAAATGAAGTATTTAATAAATACCTTCAGTTGTAATGATCAGTAAAACGGAAAGATTTGGCTTCTGACATATTATATAGGTGGCACTGTAACTGTTTAGACCGCTTTGCTTCTAGTCGGAGCTGTCTAGCTCTTTCTTTGACAGCTTGTTGCTCTGCTATTTTTTCTATCTGTTTTCTTCTTAGCCATCTGTAGAGAGACACATAATCAGATCTGGTATCAGCCTGGATATATCTTCACACTATAAAGTTATTACTATAGACAATTACAGGAAATTGGACTTCTTTATATTGAAATGCTCTGGTCACAACACAAATTAGTATTAACTGAAAAATTTCATTCTTATACCAAAGGCTCACACTAGGAAAGCATGGTAACATTTACAATCAAATATTTGAAATAAAGTTTGTCTTATAATGAAACTGCCAACTAAAAAACTTTTTAAAGTGATTTACAAACTATTTTACATGTGGCATACATAGGTCATATGTAAAATGAATTTTAAACCTTTTTTAAAATATGATTTTCTAAACAACTAAGTATTTGACTGGTTCCATATGATTTATTTAGCAGCATGCAGAAATGCTGCTTTGCTATTCTTGGTAGAGAAATCACAGAGTTCTTGCTTTTCAGTAAATAAAATTATTCTTCCTTAAAATGGAAAAATAAGCCTAAGAAGAAAAAACATCAAAAAAGGTGAAGGGAAAGGCCACATTCTAACAAATTTAAGTCTATAAAGCTTGCTTAGGTTAAATAACATTAAAAATAACTATATATATTACCTCTCTGGTATGAAAGTGCATATGTGGTATGTGCATGTGTGTATATATGTTTTCAGAAATAAATCCAAACAACTAAATGACTGCACTAGCATAAAAGGGACTTAAGAAACCTCTAATCCAATGTTATATGGTCTTGAATTGGATAGTAGTTTGAGCAAGTTAACTGCAGTCCCTTAGGGGTCAACTGGGAAAGGAAAGAAAGAGGCAAAGAAACTAAGAAAGAGAAAGATAGCAGAAAAGAAAGAAATGAACTTCAAACAATGGATTAAATTTCCACTCCCTTTCCCAAGTCTTGCTGGCAAAATTATGAAGCCAGATCTGTTTCCTCAGAATAAGCCAGGTATTACACCCTTACCCAGGCAACTGAAAGGAGACTGGGTTTGCCTTCAATTACCAAAATAGGTTTCTAAATCCTCTTTTCATCTGGTCTGTACAGATCTTCCTCTTCTTTACAGAAAAAATACTTACTGGTTAAGTGCAACTCTTTATTCAGTTTTCTGAGGACTAAGTAGGAGAAGCTGTAACCAATCTTGGGCCCACTTCTCCAAGCAATGAACAAATCAATCAATGGGAGGCTATCAAAAGTTATCACACTGGTGCCATTAAGAAATAGTTTTAGTATTAAAACATATCTTGAAAGAATGGTATAGATATTACACAAAGCATGGAGTTAAAGAATTTTCTCACATATTTTTAAAACTATGGCTTTAAAACTGTATAGGTATATAATGTAAGGGATTAATTTTTTTTAAGTTCTATTGACTATATAATTGTCTAAATTGCCCCTGAGGAGGGGAAACACCCTTCTTTTGACTTACTGTTTAAAGGCTCTGTCACGGCCTTCTGTTCCTTTAAGGAAGACTAAGCACTCCTCTTGCTTTCGCAGTTCTTCTGTCTTTCTTTCTTTCAGTTGTTCTTCATGCTTTTTTTTAAGCCATAATCGAAAAGCTTGCTGTGGATCTCTGTTTTCCTGCTGTTCACAAAAGTAAGTTTTGCTTAATTTGAAGAAATGAAAACTACTTTTTAAGGCCCTGCCAATAGGACCCTATAAGAATACATGTCCTATTCACAATTGTTCATAATAATACCAGTCTCATTACTTGCACTCTTAGCATCCAAACCCAATATATGACCTCTGAATCAACACTCACTGCCCTCTGGCTTCTTTCAAAAGTCTTACTGAGGTAATCAATAAATGGAGAATGTCAAGATGCAGTGATTAGCAAACTTTTCAAAACTGAGCCCTTTGACAATTAAAATAATTTTGCACACCAACACAAGCATATAAAGTCAGTATGAGTGACGTATTGGTATCAATTACTGAAGGAAGCTCCATTGGAATTGAAAATCAATGACCCAACATTTGTGTTATTCAACCTTTCTTTTAAATTCTTCTTTCATTTTTAAGAGCATCTGCCAAGCCTATATGCAATTATTACTATGGAACATGGCAATAAGGATTTTCAACCATAACAATTTTTTCATAAGGATAACTGCCATGAGGATTTTGTCATAAGAACGGGCTAGTGGGAATAGCTTATTGTATGGTTCTTCAAACTTTATGATGGATACAATCCTCAAGGACTTTTCAAAAGCTGAAAGAGCTCTTATTTGGGAGAGTAAAGAGAGCAAAGGGAAAGATTTTGGGGCTCTTCAGCCTTGGAAAAAGTATGATTCATTATATGGATGCCTGGCTAGAATACAAAAGGAAAAGATGCATTCATTTAATACTTTTGCCACATCTGAGTTCTGTGATAGCTCCTACACCTTGCATTTTCCTTTATCTGTAGCCCACACTGCCAAGTATGCTCCAGTCTAATTTATTTAATTTATATAACCTAGAATCTTTGGTGTATAATGCAGAACTTTGTGAAGAGGTCCTATGGACCTACAAGACCATTGCTGAACACCTGAAAGTTTGGGAGTATCTGGAGATTACTAAAAAGTGTTCAATCTGCAACTATAGATTAAAAGAGTTAGGAATGCAGGGACAGACAGGATTGATGGATATCACTGTTCATCTATTCATTCAACAGATATTCACAGAGCATCTACTACATACAGCATCTACCTGTACAGAGCTACTGCTGCTGCTGCTGCTGCTGCTGCTGCGTCACTTCAGTCATGTCCGACTATGCACCAAAGGTGGGGGGGGGGGGGGAAACAAGGCTCCCTTTCTCATACATTCTATACCTGCACTGTATGATACATAGCCACTAGTCGCAAGTAACTACTTAAATAAAATTAGAAATTCAGTATCTCGGTCACATTAGCTACATTTTAAGTACTTAACAGTCATATTATGACCAGTGGCCACTTTACTGGACAGTGTAGATACAGTGTTACCATCGTCACAGAAAATTGTATTGGGCAGTGTTGTTCAAGATAAGATGAAATATAGGATTGATTGACTGTTATGTCAGGTTCAAAAGAAAAGTATGGTAAGGAAAGACAGTAATAATGGGAGATGTGAGGAGAAAGGAATAAACTCCTAGGAACATAATATCTACCAAGGCTGAATCAGGAAGAACAGAAAATGTGAACAGGTTGATTACTAGTAATGAAACTGAATAATCAAAAATCTCCCCTAAAACAAAAGTCCAAGACCAGATGGCTTCTAGAAAATCTAAAGAAGAATTAATACTGATCATTCTCAAACTCTTCCAATAAACAGAAGAGGAGAGGACACTTCCAATCCATTTTAAGAGGCCTGATTACTGTCATACCAAAGCCAGACAAAGACAATACAAGAAAACAAAATTAGAGGCTGATATACTTGATGAATTCTTTAAATGTAAAAATACTCAACAAACTATCAGAAAAGCTAATTCAGCAGTATATTAAAAAAGATCATACATCAATGATCAAGTGGGATTTTATAGAGATGCTAGGATGGTTCAAATCTACAAATCAGTGTTCTACACATTAACAAAGTGAAAGATAAAAATCATATGATGATCTAAATAGATGCAAAAAAAGCATTTGACAAAATATATATTTTCATGATAAAAATTCTCAAAAATTGGGTACAGAGAGAATATACCTAAATATAATAAAGATTATATATCACAAGTCCACAGCTAACATCATACTATCAGGGGCAAGATAAGAATCCCCATTCTCACTACTTTTATTCAACACATACTTGAAGTCCCAGCTGGAGCAATCAGACAAGAAAAAGAAATAAAAGGCATTTGAATTAGAAAAAAAGAAGTGAAATTGCTCTATTTGCACATTACATATTATTATTATATTCAGAAACCCTAGAGACTTTACCCCTCCCCACAAAAAAAAAAAAAAACAGAACTAATAAACCATTCAGTAAAGCTGCAGGATACAAAATCAATATATAAAAATCAACTGTGTTTCAATACACTAAAAACAAACTATCTGAAAGAGAATTAACAGGGCCTTTTAAAATAGCATAAAAGAAGAATGAAATAGATACCTAGGAATAAATTTAACCAAGGAGGTGAAAGACTATATGCTGAAAGCATAAAGACGAAAGAAACTGAAGAAGATACAAATGAATGGAAAGATACTCCATGACCATGGACTAGAAAAACTAATATTGTTAAAATGTCCATACTATCTAAAAATTGTCCATGCAATCTAAAATTCATTACATAAAAAGTTCCAGTGGAATTTTTCACAAAATTGAAAAAAAACTCCTAAAATCTGCATAAGATCCAAACCTCCAATGTAACCCTGAGAAAGAACAACAAAGCTGGAAGCATCTCACTTCCTGATTTTAATCTATATTATAAAGCTGAAACAATCAAATAGTATATTAATAGTACTGGCATGAGAATAGACACATAGATCAATGGAAGATAATAGAGAGCACAGAAATCAACCCATGCATATACTGTCAATTATTTTCAACAAAGAAACCAACAATAACAATGAGGAAGGAACAGTCTCTTCAATAAATGGAATTAGGAAAACTGAATTGCTACACATAAAAATTACCTCATTTCCTTTTCTCTTAACATACTGGATAGAACTCCCAGAATGAAATTATTTATTATATAAGGGAGACTTACCTGTCTCTGACTTTAATGAGTATACCTATAGTATTTCCTAAGGTAGTATTTATCCTGTAATCCACATTTTATTAGAAAAAATTAAAAATAAATGCTAGTCAATACAAGTTATACTTTTTCTATATCTTTCAAGATAAACAAATTTTTTTTATTTACCTATTTGTACTAAATATATTAATAGATTTGTTATTATTGGTCCATAATTTCCTTCCTAAAATAAACTATACTTGGTTATAGCATGCTATTATTTTACTATACAGTTGCAGTCAAATTTCTCAATATTTTCTCTTTTAGTTCATGGTTTCAGGTTTACTACCCGAAAAGATATTGTCCATCCCAAGATTATAAAAGCTAAATTTCTATAAATAGAATAACAAATAATGTAAAAGTACATCATTTTGTTAGTCAAGGAAAACATATTTACAGACATAATAGACAAGGATTAAAATCTGTACTGCCTGCAATACAAGAGACCCTGATTCAAATACTGGGTCAGGAAGACCCCCTGGAGAAGGGATAGGCTATCCACTCCAGTATTCTTGGGCTTCCCTGGTGGCTTGGTTAGTAAAGAATCCGCCTGCAACGTGGGAGACCTGGACTCCATCCCTGGGTTGGGAAGATCCCCTGGAGGAGGGCATGGCAACCCACTCCAATTTTTTTTCCTGGAGAATCCCCATGGACAGAGGAGCCTGATGGGCTATAGTCCACGAGGTCACAGAGTCGGACATGACTGAGCAACTAAGCACAAGAAAAATAAAACTGATAAAAAAGAAAAGACTACAAATAGGAAATTCACAGAAAACACATGCTCATATACATTCATATATATTAATAATTTGAAAAAAATAAACTACATACAATGTTAGACACAATATATTAAACATTCGCTCTTACATACTGCTGGCTGCTGCTAAGTCGCTTCAGTCGTGTCCGACTCTGTGCGACCCCACAGACGGCAGAGCCTGGTGGGGGGCTCCCCACCAGGCTCCCCCGTCCCTGGGATTCTCCAGGCAAGAACACTGGAGTGGGTTGCCATTTCCTTCTCCAATGCATGAACGTGAAAAGTCAAAGTGAAGTCGCTCAGTCATGTCCGACTCTTAGCAACCCCATGGACTGCAGCCTACCAGGCTCCTCCATCCATGGATTTTCCAGGCAAAAGTACTGGAGTGGGGTGCCATTGCCTTCTCCATACATACTGCTGGAAGGACTATGAATTGATACAAGCTTTTAGGAGACTAACTTTGCATATTTAACCACAACTTTCATTCTGGATATCCAATAAGTCATAAATTTCCAAGAAACCCTCTTATAGAATATTGATGTTCTCCTATAGAATTTACATGTTCACAACAGCCCTGTTAATTAATAGAGCAATATTAGAATCAATCTAAATATCTACAAATGAGGAAATGGTTCAATAAATTGTTACGTCTGAAAGTAGAATATCATGCAGCTATTTGAAAAGAGATCTAAATACAATGATCTAGAAATACGTCCTTGATGAATGAGTGAAAAAAATCTAACCATATAATACACTTTTAGCAGATAAACATGTAAATAAAAATAAAAGCTAGAAGGATTTACAGTACACTGTTAAAAGCAGTTACCACTAGGAGATGAGCCTGGAAGGGGTTAGGATTGAATTTTCAATTTTCAGTTTATATACATTTTTTAAATAGTAGGGATATAGATGACTTTTTTACTTTCTCATGGGTTTTTTGTATATTTCAAATTTTTAAAAAAATAATATGATGGCTTTGTTAGTTTTCACATAAGATTCCTATATATCTACTCTTAAGTGAGACCAATCTGTAGAGATTTTGTGTGCATTGTCCTATTTAAATATCAAAGTTATATATCTTGAAAAAAATGAATTGGTAGCTTTCCTTTTTTCTGTGCTTTAACTGTTTGAATAAAATAAGAATCATTTGATTTTTACAAGGCTTCTTAGAATTTAATTATGTAATAAAGTCATCTGCATGTTGCATCTTTTGCAAGGGTAGTTCCTGGACCACTTTTTCTACTTCAGGCTTTTAGTCTGATAGTCAGACTCCCTTCTGTATGAACTTATTTTTCATGAAGAAGGATTGCTTACTCTACTGTTCATGTCTTCAATCTGCTTTGCTCGCTGAATTCTCCTCATTTCTTGGACCTGCTCTCTCTTCTTTTGCAACCATGCTTTAAATACCATGTCGTTCTCTTTTTTCTTTTCTTTTTCTTCTTCTATTTTCTTTTCATCTTCCTGGGGGAAAGAATATCCAAACACACTAATGAAAAATTAATAAAATTATATATGTTATCAAAGTAGAGAGATATATTTTGATGTCTGACATTAGAATTCCCAGCCTCTAAAAATTTCCATCTGTAAATTGGGCCTCCCTAAAGAAAACAGGGCCTCCAATTTTCTTAGGGAAAAAAAGGAAGACTTCAGATAAATTGTAGAGGTAAAGTCTATAATTACATAAATCTACACTATGCAACATGCTGTTCAAGAATTTCTTGGATCTCTCCTTAACTTCCTAGTTTATTCTTTGTATTTAACTCCTCAAAAACCACAGCTATGCAAAAGACTGCCCCCAAAACACACACATACACACACACACTCTCTCTCACTCTACAAGCATGAATATGGTGTCTACAGAAGCACTATAAATGCCTTAAACATTTTTAGATGATTGTTAAATTTGTTAATTGTGACACATGACATTGTGATTATGAAACCAGTGCTATAATCATTTTCTTTCTGAAGTATACAATCATCTCTGAAGTGTACAAGTGAGCAATGATTGGATGTCTAGGACTTGCTTTGAAAAAAACTTCAGCCAAAAAAGGAAGAGATGAAGCAAATCAGCCAAAATCTCAATGACTCTTGAATCTGGGTAATGGAGACATAAGGGTTAACTGTACCTTCATATGTGTTGGAGATTTTTTATCATACTGTTTAAAAATATTTTCAACTAGTGTACATTGATAAAGTAACATTTTTGCTATCAGAAAAAATATTTAAACAGTTAACTATAAGAACAAAATGAATTTTTTTAACTGAATTATTAAAGTGATGTTATAAAAGAGAGTTACTTAAACTTTAAGGGAGGTATTTACTTAAACCAGTTATGAAGAGCTATAAAACAGTAACTGGGAACAATGCAGCATGTCTTAGTGGAAATATCACCATGGTAGAAGTGAAGAGATCTGAGTAACAATCATACTGCCATCATACTATGTTAATTTGGGCAAACCATTTAACTCTGTATTCTCATCTATAAAATGAAGTTGTATTAACAAGCTCATAAGTCTCTTTCAATACTAAAATTTTAGCATGGAAATAAATTGAATGATAGAATCCATGCTTAAACTGTTTTCAAATAATGAATTCAGAGTTCTTTCCACATGTTTTGACAGTATAGCAAGCCCTTTTTGATAGAATAAAATGTAGAAGGAAAAATTCTATACAATTAATAGCATAAAATGTCTTTTTAAACACTTGTTACCATTTTCTAAGCCCTTATAATGGAGCTTACATAATATGTGAATTTACTAAGTTTTATATTTTATATTTATTTTAGCTCCCTTTTACCAAAGGATTTGGGATGCCTTGCATGAATAATTGTAGGACAATTATTTTTCCAGACAGGACATCTGGATTAAACAGATGATATTAGCCAAAGCACAGACACTGCAGTTGCCAAAGAGAACAGTGAGTTGATACACTTAGTGTAGAGAGATGGAGTAGAGCAGCCCTATTTGCCCCTAGGAAATATTTTGCAGGGCATCAAAAAGGAAAGCCTTCTCCTGAAACCAGCTGAAAATATTTTAAAGTCTTAGCACTTAAAGACCATGCCCTGAGCTAGTACATAACCAAAGTGAAACTTAGTTATGAGGATCCTGACATGAGAAAAGTATATCCCAAAACAGTGTGTGACACCCAAAAAAGAGGATCAACGAACTATCCATTAGTCATACCCATTAAAGATTACCATTAGTTCATTAGTGAAAAAGACACTGACATTATATAAAACCTCTATATAACTTCTACAGAAATATATACAGAAGCACACATGTAAACATGTGTGTGTGTATGCAGCAAACAAGTAGTTCAGTTATTCTCAACAAATTCTTTTATATTATCACGCAGTTCTGAGTTAACAGATCCTTTTACATACCTATCATATACCTGAACCAAGGAAGCTGAGTCTGACAGAGCTCAGATTTCAGTAGCCAACTAAGCTAAATTTTACTAAATATGCATCCTTTCAGATTTCCTGCCTAAAAGTGTGCTATAGGTTACCTGTTCTTGGTAACTTCATTTCTTAATCTTTTTCTGCTAATTTGAGTTCCTGATTTAAATGCCAGAAATTTCCATTGATCATTTCCTACATAAGTGGAAAACAGACCACTTATCAACTTCTCAACATGACAGGAAAACTGGGATTTTGACTTTGCTACAAACAAGTCACGGGACTTTGGTAAAGTTATTTAAATTATCTGGACGAGTTTTTCACCTATGAAATAATCTTTTAAGGTTTCTTATGTTCTATTAACTGTGATTCTTTTGCCGTTAGGTATTTACAGTTAGACATTTTATGTGGTTCAGCTTAATGCTATCTGGTATTCAGTAAAACAGAGAATCAGGGCACTGATTTATGTAGTTCAGAGAAAATTCCCCAGTTTTAGTACTTAGAATTTTCAATTATAAAACACTTTTATTCTCTTTAGTAGCAACCCCCCCTCAAAATAATAATAATTTTGGATTTGGTAGGGCATCTTGGAGACATTTCAGTTAGGTTATTATGCTCTATTCTTAATTAAAATGAAAATCCCTGAAATCAAGAAAATGTAGTGTTGATAACAATCTCTAAGAGGAACAGAGGAGTTTTATTCCAGCCACACTGAGGACTATTGCCCAGGAGACACAAATTCAAGAAGCACCTGGATTGTGTTCCACAGCATTACAAAATAGGGGAGGCATTATATAGGCAAAAAATGCAAATCACATAAGTTGTTTGTCAGGAATTAGGATTGAAGCTAGCAAGCAATAAGGGTGCTTCTTAAGCAAGGATTGGCTGGTATCTGAAATGGTTAAGAAACTACAAGGAGAGGCCTTGAGACCATAAAGTTGAAGCTGGCAGATGGTATTTCAAAGATATACTTGAGTTTGACACAGTTCAGAAAATTCAGGTTCTCAGTGATACAGGAACACATCTGAAACCATATCCACAATGGCCACCCAGCTCCATTCTGGATGCCTGAACCACAGTTTTTTATCTTGTCAGAACAAAGAACATGAAATATCAAATATGACAGGGGTACATTCCTTCAAGGTTTCAGAAGAGACAGATTAACATGTACACAGGAAGTCAGTATGGCCTTGGTGTCTGGGAAGGGAAGCTCATCTTCAAAGGAGAACTAGCATGAGTGTCATGGGAAGGTGGGGAGCATTTATCCTATCTCCAAGGAGGCATTCTAAACAATCTGGTAAATATTCTTTTTTTTTTCCCCCAATGGTGAAAGCAGAGGTACATAGTATGTTTGGCAGGCTGTTCAAATAGATAGGCTGTTCTAGTCAGCATAAAAGGCTTCCCAGGTAGTGCATAATGTTCAAGACAAATCATGTATAAGCCAGAATTCCCTGTACCTCAATATGTGAAACTTTCTTCCATCCAGTAGTCCTGGAAGATATATGAAATATACACACATCCATACACACACACCAGAGAATTATAATCTAATTCCTTTGTTGGCTTCTAAACCCCAACAAATTTGTGCCTTCATTTTTTTCATCTGACATCTGATTTTCACCTATCTCATATCAAAATTAGGCTTTCCTGATAGCTCAGCTGGTAAAGAATCCACCTGCAATGCAGGAGACCCTGGTTTGGGGGTTGGGAAGATCCCCTAGAGAAGGGATAGGTTACCCACTCCAGTATTCATGGGCTTCCCTGGTGGCTCCGATGGTAAAGAATCCACCTGCAATGTGGGAGACCTGCGTTCGATTCCTAGGTTGGGAAGACGCCCTGGAGAAGGGCATGGCAACCCACTCCAGTATTCTTGCCTGGAGAACCCCATGGACCGAGGAGCCTGGCGGGCTACAGCCCAAGGGGTTGCAGAGTCAGATACAACTGAGCGATGAAGCACAGCACAGCATATCAAGATTATTTTCAGGAGTCACTTAACTTCTCTGAGCCTCACCTTTAAAAGGAAAGGATCAGATGAAACCATCGCTGAGATCTCCTCTAGCTCTAACACAAGTCATTCATTACTATGCTTTTGTGATCTTCACAAGAAATGACCAGGGTAATCAGGGTGCTTGTTCCCTAAATACAGATTGTTAACACTTAACCACTTAATTTAACAACAGGAAAAAACAAGCAAGTACATGTATCCAATCATTTGAAGAACCATGTCAATTCTTACTGGATTTATGAAACACAGAAACATATTCTACTTTCAATATAATGCCCACTTGTGCTCTCACCTCTTTCTTCAGCTTCTCTCTCTTTTGTTCTAGTCGTTTTTTCAGTTCTTTCTGTCGAGGAGAGAGACAGAATGTTGAGGTCGCTAGAGACACATCTGCAGACTGGGTCCTACGGTTAGATTTTCCGTTCCCCTTACTTCGATCTGAGCTGGCAGCAGAGCTTGGGTAAGTCTTGGGGTTGGGTGGTGGCTGAGGGATGTAAGTCAGTGGCTCTTCTGTTGAGGAGGGAGCAAGAGCATGTACTTTGGCTACTGGCTCTTCTCTCTTGACTCCACTGACAGACGAATTGGGAGATCTGGGTAAAAACTGCTGAGGTTCACCTTCTGTACTATTAGCACTATTAATGGGGGGCAAAACCCCCTGACTCTTAATGTCCTGTAAATTCACAAGTTCAAACTTTCCATCTCTCTCCATTAGGATTTTCCTATCCTTGTTTTCTTCACAGTTTCCATCAGTAAGTGACAGGATCACATTTTCTTGTCCAAATTCATTGGAAATACATAACTGAGACAGTTTTCCAGACACATTACTTTCATAATTTTTGTAAGTATCACTGTCTTCCAGAGGAGGAACTTCTAAATCAACTAATTTGTCCTTGAATTTAAGTTTGCGTTCCCTTTTATCATTCACTGGTTCTTGATTTTGTAGAAGTCTGTTGGCTTGTATAATTTTCTCCATAATATATCTCCTTACTTCCTCATCCTCTTCCTCCTCCAGGTCTTGATGGCTTTCTAGCTTGGATTCTTGCAAAGAGTTTTCACTATCTGAATCTGATATGGGGTCCAAAGGTTGAATACTTGGTACAGAAATAAAGTCATTTCTTCTTGGTGAAACCTCATCCTTCAGAGATTTATCAGGATCAGAAAGCTGCTTGGTGTGTTCTATTTCTGTTTCATCCACTTTTAAGTCTTGGTTAATATTCTCTTCATTCCCACAAGCCATCTAGAAAAAGAGAGATGAGATTCATTTTCAGTAAAAATCGAGACTCTTTGTCCATTCATATGTAGACAATCCAAAATGGATGTTCATGCTCGTAATTTATTTTATGAATGGGAAAAGTTACATGCTTCCTGCTCATATTTCACTCATAGTTTTCTAATTCATATTTTACTTCCCCCAAGAGAAAAAGCAAAAAAATTGGGGAAAAATTTACATCTGAATTTGATGTTGCTAAGTACTAGAGTGATTACTTTTTTTAAAGATTCCATGCCAATGTATAAAAGTGTAACTACAAACAGTACAATATTAATATCCCGCCCTCTATAAAATGTTCCTTTTACATTTTCAGAAGAATATACTTTTAAATGTTTTCTCCTTGTAATATTTGTACTTTTTCAAAAAGATATCTTTCTCCCCAGGACCATTACAAGGTCACAGCCTTTGGTCAAGTCCTTATCATTCTGAGTTTCCTATGATCTTTTCAAATTATTACTGCTGCTATTTTCTGCATGATCTATACCCAAATTCCAAGTCAATTTTTACCTCTGGATCAGATTTTCCCTCCTCAATTATATTCAGAGGCTCCAGTAATCTATGTTAAACACCATTATATAACTTGGTCTTACTTTTTTTAAAAAAATGTAATTCCACATGAACCATGAACCAGTATTTTCACAAAACCCTGCTCCACATCTACTAAGTAATGGCTATTATGTCCTGCTCTCATCAACCCCTTAAAATTCCCTTCCTCTTTTACTAGCTTAGTCACCAATTCTAACAGCCTCTTCTTCCTAACCTGGACAACACTGCTGTATGTCCAATAAGCAAATCAACGTGGCCCCCTAAAATGACTATCAAGTAACTAAAATTAAACTAAGATCTCTGCATTGTAATTGTTCTTTTTAGCCTTATTTTATTCTCTGGTTCATTTCTACAGTATCTGTTTTCAAATTCTCCTTTAGCTTTTACTTCTTTTTAAAACCCACTACAATACAATCTTCCCCTAACCTTCACCCCTGTTTCTCTGTCATCCATTTTTTCCTACCAGCCTCAAAGGAAAAAGTGATTTTAATAATCCACTGGAATGAACAAGATTCATTAGAGCACTGTGTTTTAACCACTGCTGTATCCACAGCACCTAGAATAGCCTCTGACACATGGCCAAGTGATCACTGCTTTATAATGAATGAATAAGCAATAAGGCAATGAATTATCATTATAATTTCTCTAATTCTTTAACCTTGTGCTGTGGATCTCATACCCTTCTAGTCATGAGACCTTGGTTCAGCATTATTGCTCTGGTATCTCTTCCTCTGGGCTTCCTTGGTGGCTCAGATGGTAAAGAATCGCCTGCAATGTGACAGACCTGGGTTGGATCCCGGGCTGGGAAGATCCCCTGGAGAAGGGAATGGCTACCCACTCCAGTATTCTGGCCTGGAGAACTCCATGGTCAGAGGAGCCTGGCGGGCTACAGTTCATGGAGTCGCAAAGAAGAGGATATGACTGAGCGACTTTCACTTTCACTTTTCTTTCATCTCTTCCTCTACTCATTCTGATTATTTTTCTGTTAAAGATGCATAAAACCGCCATGTAAAAGCCATCTTAGAAAAGTCTTCACTTTTGACTCTGTTGCCTTTTCCAAATGTTATCTATCTCATCTGTCTTCTCCACTGCATAAGAAAGCAAGATAGAACCAAGAGAGAGTTGTGATAAAAAAAACCTGCAGCCTTCATTTCCCTGTAGTCTTTTCCTTAACCCTCTTAAAACTGGCTCCTGCTGTAAATACTTTGATCAACATCCCTCTCAAGTCACCTATCTTATCCCAGTCTTGGTCCTTTTCTTCATTACTTCCCTATTTATTGACACTAATTACATTATGTATAATAGTTATATATTTTAATAAAATTATATATAATTAGTGTCAATAGGAGCTTCTCTGATGGCTCAAATGGTAAAGATGATCCCCTGGAGAAGGGAATGGCTACCCACTCCAGTATCCTTGCCTGGAGAAGTCCATGAAGAGAGGAGCCTGGCGGGCTGCAGACACAACTGAGCAAGTAACACTTTCACTTTCTTTCATTTTCAGTGTCAATACATATGCATATATATACACTCATATATAGATATACATACACACTGTATATAAGTAAAAAGAGACAGAACTTTCTATAATTCAGAAACTAGTTCATTTTCCTAGATAGCCCTATTACATGTCTGATAAATAGTACAGAATCATGATTAATGGATCCACTTTTTTCTACATATATTCCTGTGTCTCAGTCTTTGACCTTTATTTTTTTTCTGTATATTCATTCCCCTAAAATTCACTCTTAATGTTTCAAATATTAGCTGAAAGACCATGTTTTTGAGGATTTGCTTTATTTTTCATGTATATTGAAAGTAAATCCCCTGATTTTACCCAAGTTCACATAAAGTAGAAATTAGTTGTATTTGCTTTTTACTTCTGATGCAACAAATTGTATTATTGAATTACATAAATTATAATTTTATTTTTAATTATGATTTCAGCTTTAAGTGCTAATTTAATCACTGTTCTCTCACTAACCCTATGCTTTATGACACAACATTTAAACTCTATATGCTTCAATTTTTTCATGTCTAAAATAGGAATAATGCTACTCATTCTATGTATATCAAAGGAATTTTGTAGGGTTTAAATGAGATAATACATGTGAAAACTCCTCAAGAACTACAAAACACTTTGTTAATATGATTACTACAAATGCTGCTGGCAATTTATATGTACCTCCATTATGCTGGCACTGCTTTTTTCTTTTTCATTAATCAACCACTCCAGGTCCTTTTCAAAGTCATCTTCATATTCTCCACTGTCTTTTGAATCAGTATCTTTATTTTCATTCATTTTCTGTTTGTTAAAGAATAATGCTGTAAGATTAAAAGAGATAAGGTATTACATCATGTCCACTTTAGGGGCAGTATGGAGTGTGAAGATTAATGCTAAAGGTAAGATAATTAACACATAGAAACACAAATTATGGGATGTTCAGAATAAACATATCAGTATATCCTAAAAGAGAGACTTACAAAGGCCAGACATTTTCCAGGAATACCACTCCTAATAACCATTGCATCTCCCCCCAGTTCCTGTCAGCCTAATATACAAGGAGATTTAAAAAGGCAGACATAAGACTATCTGAGTATCAGAGAAGGATTTTCCACATCCCCTGCCAATCATTAAAACTCCTTGTCCAGGTCTGAGCTGATGAATCAACAGCTTTTTAGTCTCACTCACACACATTTTCCTATATTCAAATTAAAATGATTATATTAATTGTTATCCTCAGTTTCTCAATCTTTCTGGTAATTTATTCAGTGTAATTATAATTTCTGATCTGAGAGGTTTTTTTAACTATGTAACAATTGACCCTTAGTTATGGTATAAGCTAATTTCCACAGAAGTCAAACTGCTGTCAATTCAAAATAAAATATTTTTTTATATAAAAAACAAACTGTGATACCTACTACTATCTGGAAGGCAGTGACAATAAATAATATCAGGTGAAAGTTAATAAATGTTTGTGAAAATGGTATATAATTTAGTCATTTTTAAGAAAACAAACCATACAATTATCTGAAAATTGAGGTCAGTTCCAAGCCCTAATTTATTGGCCCATAATATTTCAAATGAAAGATGCATTTCAATCTTTACATATAACATGTCTTTGTGTGTGTGAGCATACTATGTATGTATGTGAATATACAATACAATGTTAACAAACCTATTTGTTGAATACCTACAACATGTCTCTAAAAATTATAAAATATGCTCTTGAGCCCTGATACAGAAGACAAATGTAAGTCAAATACACACATTCCAAACGTAGACAAAACATAAACTGAAAATGTAGGTAAGTGGAACAAAGGTATAAAAGGACTGTGGAAGGAAGAATAAAAAAGCAACTAAGTTTAAAATTGGAAATATCAAGGAAAGTTGAGATGTGTTTTGAATATTGAGTATAAGAGTTCATCATCTACTCCAGACAAGAGAACAGTCTGAAAAAGAACAAACATAAAAGTGCATGGAATTTCCCAGTATGACCTGAACATAAATGTGCCCCTGGAGAAGGTTCTAAAAGGAGACAGAAGGGGTCAGTTTGATGTCATATTATCTTTTCAAAAAGAAAAAGCGTGAGGGAAAATTGTTTATGTATATCTAATTGTCATAAAATAGTCAAAGGTAGAAATATACAGCAATAATCTGCATACTTTCCACTACTGACTTAAACAAAAACAAAAAGAGCAATGCTCGGTAAATATACATAGAATTTTAGGTCCAATTTCAAAAGAACTGTAGAAATATGATTTGCAGGGCCCCAAACACCTGGGACCCTGTTTCTAAACCTGCCTTTTCTTGCTCTAACACCAAGATTAAGTTACCTAAAAACTTCTGTGGAAGTAGAAAGTACAGATGTCAAGAACACATGAAATCTAGGCATATTTTTAAAGACATAAAATGAGAGGTATTATGTTTGATTTGATAAATATCCACAAGATTTTTGTGGTCATTAGCTTCACTTCTTCCAAAAAGTTTGACCAGACCACCTAACCAGGTACCAATTTTACTAAAGCAAGATTTCTATTTTTTCAATCAAATGATAATGAAAGCATGTGGGAGACCATCTTTCCACTAGCTATACCAGCACTAGCTAAAAGAAGAGATAAGGGTTTTCAGTACTAAGTGTGATATAAGTTAAAAGAATGAGACAATTCAAAAAGACACAGGCACCCCAATGTTCACAGCAGCACTCTTTACGATAGCCAAAACATGGAAGCAACCTAAGTATCCATCAAGAGATGAATGGATAAAGATGTGGCACATATATACAGTGGAATACTACTCTGCCACCCAAAGTAAGAATGAAATAAAGCCATTTGCAGCAACACGGATGGATCTAAAGATTATCTTACTAGGTGAAGTAAACCAGAAAGAGAAAGAAATACCATATGATATCACTTATATGTGTAATCTAAAGTATGACACAAATGAACTTATTTACAAAACAGAAACATAGAGACAGAGAAAACAAACATATGGTTTCTAAAGGGGAAAGGGGGTGGGGAGATAATTAAGAGTTTGGGATTAGCAGACACATACTACTATATATAAAACAGATAAACAAGGCCCTACTGCATAGCACAAGGAACTATATTCAATGTCCTGCGATAAACTAGAATGAAAAAGAATATAAATGTGTATGTATTTATGTTTGTGTATATATGTGTGTGTGTGTGTGTATCACCTTGCTGTACACCAGAAACTAACTCAACACTGTAAATCAAGAATACTTCAATCTAAAAAATTATGAGAACAAAAACAAATGGGCTCTAAGACTGAGACTTGGCTAAAGAACAGATAACACAAAGCTCTGTATCCAGTTTTCTACAGTTTAGAGAACAAAAGAAACTGGAACACATTCAGAGGTTGGTAAACCAGGAGAAAAAGGGATAAAAGACAAGGAGAAGGGACAAAGGCAGGTTATGAGGATAAAATGCCTTAAAGCCAGATTCTGAGGACTACTTGAAAACCCTAGGAATGTTAGCCTAAAGAAGACAAATCCCCTAAAGAAGAGTCATGACAACTGCTTTACAATATTTAAATAGTCATTATGTGAAGGAGGGTTGGACTTGCATAATTTCCAACAGTAAGACCAGTACCAAGGACTAGAAACTCAGGGGCAAATTTTGGCATAATTTACAGTTTCAAACTTGTCCTGAAGTGAAGTGAGCTGCATTCTCTGTTGATCAAATGTTTATATATAGCTCAGAAGGTGATCATAGCATGTTTTAAAGGGAGACTGAAGCTTTAGAAAAAGAGGTGAGCTAGATGGCCCTTACGGAGAAGGCAATGACACCCCACTCCAGTACTCTTGCCGGGAAAACCCCATGGATGGAAGGGCCTGGTAGGCTGCAGTCCATGGGGTTGCAAAGAGTCAGACAAGACTGAGTGACTTCACTTTCACTTTTCACTTTCCTGCATTGGAGAAGGAAATGGCAACCCACTCCAGTGTTCTTGCCTGGAGAATCCCAGGGACGGGGGAGCCTGATGGGCTGCCGTCTATGGGGTTGCACAGAGTTGGACACGACTGAAGCAACTTAGCAGCAGCAGCAGATGACCTTTAAGGTTTATTTTAACCTTTATTATAAGATGCAAATTAGCAAACAACTGCCAACTATGAAATGCAAGAGAATGTTCAAACAAATGTAGAGTACCATCGTAATGCTTAATCTAAAATAAATGATCTCAAACTGGGGCTCTGTAATAACTAGAGGGGTAGGAATGGGCAGGAGGTAAGAGGGAGATTTGAGAGGGAGGGGACATATGTACACCTATAGTTAATTCATACTGATATATGACAGAAATCAAACCAATATTGTAAACCAATCAATGAAAAATAAATATTTTTAAAAGTCAAAAATAAAATAAATGATCATTGTCTGGATAACTAAATTCAAGACTTAAAATTCTATTTCACTTAAATGTCACCTTTACCCTGCAGAGTTCTTAATATTACTTCTCCTTAATGCTCAAGACAAAGTTAGTTTTAGGTACACTGAATATTAATTATTCAACCACATAATTATAATTATTTCTACTGTATTAGTTGTACTGTAATTCTATTTATTTCTTTTCAGCTAAAAAATAGGAAATAGACTTTCTTAAAAGACTCAAAGTAATGCTTCAATAATTCATAAATCAGAGGTTGAGAGTAATAATATTTTGAAGTGATCTGAAGAAAACAAATCTGTATTCCAGAGTGAGTTTATCATTGCCTGAGCTTCTCTAGTGGCTCAGTGATAAAGAATCCACCTGCCAATGCAGAAGACTTGGGTTTGATCCTTTGACTAGGACGATCTGCTGGAGGAAGAAATGACAATTCATTTCAGTTTTCTCACCTGGGAAATCCTATGGACAGAGAAGGCATGAAGGCTGTAGTCTACTGGGTTGCAAACACAACTTAGAGACTAAACAACAAGCCACAAGAAGACAGGCTAAATCATGCAAGCTGTTGTGTTTACGTACCTAACCATTCAAAGTAAGGGTGTCATGAATGATGTTTAGTTCAGTCGCTCAGTCGTGTCCTAGACTAAAACTCACTGTAACCCAAAACACTTACATAAATAAAACTTTTTTCACAGTCACAAATGCCTTAGGATAATATGCTTCATTTTCTGATCAGAAATCTGGAAATTTATTAGTTTAAGATGTTTAAGTCACATAACAAATTGTTAGAATAAGAATTCTACAGAACTCAACAGTGCTTTTCCTTAGTTTTATTAAAACATGGTCTCAACTATAAATAAATGGTTGCCTGAAAACTTTAGTAAATATGTGTTATTATTTACAAAGTATCTCACAACCATGTGAAAACTCAAATTCAAAACTAAAACACAGAATCATCAAAATAAATAAAAATCAAATAATTATAAATTAAACACATTAGGTTATTATGAAATTAAACTATTATGCTGTAATTTAAAAGAAAAAAGCCATAGTTGAAGTGACTCAGGGAAGTAAATGAAATTCACCAAACAAGAAGGGCCATCCCTTCCCTATAACTTCAAAAAAGTCATGGCTGGTTCCCAGTAAACAAAGAACATATATCATAAACTCGCGTTACCAAGTCCCTTAAGCCTTTTTCAAATGCGTCACAGGATAATCAGTCCCCTTCACTTCTTTTAATCTTCATCCCCACGGTACTGGTCATACGGTACACAATCAACATTCTGGAACAAAAATACATCTCACACAAACTGAATCATATTCAGTTTCATACACAAACTAACACATATTCCTTATGAGTTTCACACATTCAATGTGTATCATCAGCAAAATTCTATATACCTGTTTTAGGCCAGAACAACCCCCTTAATAGGGAACTGAAGCAAGAGACAGAAATTAATTCCCTCCTCCTATGTGTCTGCTAAATCCCATGTGGGTATGTGACTGCAGATCTTTTGAAAGAAAGTGAAAGTGAAGTCACTCAGTCGTGTCCAACTCTTTGCATCCCCATGGACTGCAGCTCACCAGGCTCCTCCGTCCACGGGATTCTCCAGGCAAGAATACTGGAGTGGGTTGCCATTGAGTCTTAAGTCCATGTGTTAGTCGCTCAGTGGTGTCCAACTCTTGGCCACCCCATGGACTGTAGCCCTCCACGCTCCTCTGTCCGGTGGAATTCTCCAACCAAGAATAAAGGAATGAGAAGCCATTCCTTCTCCTGGGGATCTTCCCAACCCTGGGATGAAACCCGGGTCTCCTTAACTGCAGGCGGATTCTTCACCGTCTGAGCCACCAGCGAAGCCCAACTAGGTCCACAAATACACACAATTTTTGAAACTTTCTTTCAGGATTCAAAAAACTAAATCATAGTTTAATTCATTGACTCCTGTCTTATACTATTTTAAGCTCAAAATCTAAGAAAATGGGAGGAACGTCAAATAGAACTCCTTTATCATATAAAATAAGTACTTAAGCAAAAGCGAACCCATAACATCTCGAGACCATATGGCCCATTCTTCTACATCCGGCCAAGACTGTGATCCCATGAGTATATTTTTTAAGTCATAATAATCTGCAAAATAGTATGATGATAAGTAATATTTTACAAACATCTGTGGTAATTTTCATTTCTATACGGGGTCCCAAGGTACCACCAACTAACTCAATGTCTTAGCCTCTTCATGGAAGCTAACATTTCAAGAGCGACTGTTTTTTCCTCCCAGGGATGAGGCGAAAGACTATGACAAAAATTAGAAATGAAGCTACCCTCCGAGGGGCTTCCTTCAAACAAAGCTAAACAAGGAGAAACTGCCAGGCTTCCGGGCCAGAGCCGAGCTCTGTGGACCCCAGACTCAGAGGATGAGGAGCCAACACAAAATCTCACTCGCTGCTCTACCCACCCAGCTGTCCCAGACGATTATCTCTTTACCCTCCCTCCCTCCGTAAATATCCCTGCATCATCCTTCCCTTCGCTCCCTCTATATCCCCTCCTGCCTGTGTAAGACGCAGCGGCTGGAGTCACAAAAATGGCCGGGGGCGTGCGCCTCTCCTCCTCTTTTTAAGCTCTGACAACGAGGCGAGGGAAACCCCAGCACCTCAGCCGCAGCGGCCAGGACCCGGCTGCCATGGCAACGGCGCGTCTCCCTGTCCTTCATCCGGGCCTCTCAGTACATGGGCGCAGTGGGCCTGCGCAGGCGCAGGACAAAGCCGAAGAACACCTGTCTCTACAGGCGGTCCTGAAGGTGCGGGCAAACGACGTGTGTGGCTGCGGTTTCCTGGGAAACGACCAAGAAATCCACGCCTCACCCGCAAGTTTCACAGGTTTTAGTAAGAATTGGGAGGAAGGTTATTCTTGTTTATGAGTTTTCCCAGGTTTTAGCTGTCTCTTGCGGAGTATGTATTCTGTTAAGTTCTAGAAATATACTGTATATTTTCTTCACTGTTAATGTCCAAAAGTAGTTTCACTCGTTGATAAGCACGTTAATTAGTTACCAGTTTTTTTTACCCTAAGATTCTCCATCCAATTAAAACAAAACATTTACAACTAGAGATTATCATACTAAGTGAAATAAGTCACAAAGAGAAAGGCAAATACCACGATATCACATATATGTGGGATCTAAAATATGGCGCAAATGGACATACCTAAAAAACAGAAACAGACCCACAGAATTAGAGAACAGGCCCATGGTTGCCAAGGAGGGGTGGGATGGGAGAGGAAAGGATTGGGAGTTTGGGATTAGCAGATGTAAACTATTACATAGAGGATGGATAATAAGATCCTAATGTATAGCACAGGAAACTATATTCAATTTCCTGTAATAAACCACAAGTGAAAAACAATATTCAAAAAAAGAGTACATCCATATGTGTAAACGAGTCACTTTGCTATACAGCAGAGATTGGCACAACACTGTAAATCAATTATATTTCAATGAAAAATTAAAAGAGAGTGAATGGTCCAAGAGAATGGTCAAAGGAAATAGGATGTTTGTTTCCACTCTCAAGCATGTCAAAACGGTCATCTAGAATTTTCCAGATCCTTAAACGTCCTCCTTAAAGGTCATCTTTATGTATAAGAAAGGAGCAAGATGATTTTTAGATTGAGGTGACAAATGGCAAGATTTAAGGATTTGTCCCTTCCATGCCAGAAGTAACACAGAGAAAAGTGAAAATATTTCCTCAGTACAATATATTCAGATTATTGGTTTTTATTATTAGGATTTCTGTCATTTGGTATAATGGAGAGCATCTTTTCTCCAAAGAGGAGCAGTATAAAATTGAATTTTTAAGTTTTCTCCAAACTGTACAGTAGACTAAGTTCAAAAAAATTAAGATGAATTGCAATAGTAAGCACACCTCCTAGCTACAGTGTAGAATGTATGGTTGTAATAACCTAATGTTTCTTCTGCTGCAGGACTTTGGTCTTAAGCCAAACACTTGAAAAAGACAAAAAAATATATAAAATTATCAACTGTTGAATGTCAAAGGAATTTTAGTCAGATCTCCTTTAGTGAACATGAAATTACTTCCTAAGCTAAAGTGGACCTTTTAGGTTTCTGAATTCCTAGTCAAATGTTTTTCGCACTGACCCTTCTAAATATTTTAAATATTTTTGCAAGTATTAGTAAAATAGTACCATTGTTTATAATAGACAAAAAGCAGAAACAACCCAAATAGCCAACAAATGATGAGTGGACAAATTAAGTGTAGTATATCCATACCATGGAATATTTTAGCAGTAAAAAGGAATGAAGTACTGATAAACATTACAACATAATGCACCTTGAAAATGTTACCGAATTGGTCATTCGTACCTGTGCTGAGAGAATAGATATTCAGTGTTAGCACCAAAAGAATAAAAATAACTATGGGAGGTAATAGGTATTTAATTGACTATTGTAATCATCTATATTTATAAATTACATATACTATAATCACATTATGCACATTAAAATTGTATAACTCAACTATATATAATTGTTATTTATAAATTATACCTAGTGAATCTGAAAAAATAAAGTCCTCTTTTCTCTTCTCTTGGATATGAGCCCTCTTGCACTATCAGTGACTATACAGGAAGGAGAATTTAGGAAATATAAGAACAGAGTAGTTTAGGTAAAACCTGGTACAAAAAGAAGACATTTTCTGCTATCATATAGATGGACTCTATATGCTATTCAAAGTCTGAAAATGTTAAATGTCAATAAATGTATTTTAGTTATAAGGAGCAGAAATGTGTGTTTGAAATTAATGACTCATCAAAGACAATGGGATTTTATAAATAGAGATCACTGTATATATGCATAGGGCCATGTGTTTTTCCTCTTGACTGGTTAATTTAATACTAATTATAAATTTTGAATGCTCACTCTGAAAAAAGATCCAAGAAATAGATAAAACTCCAGTTTTCTGTCTTTATTCATTACACATGATATAGAAAAAACTACACAATATGAGGAAGAGACCAAAGTAGAGTAACTCTCTTTCAATAAATAAAAACTTTGAAGGAATCCTTTGACTTAGAAAAGTATTTATTTAAGTAACTAAGAAGAGATTAAATAAGTGCCAAGAATTAAGAAGATATGACTATACATGTGTTCTATAAAACTGATCAAAGGAATATATTTTATAGATAATATTCAGATTCTGCATAGAGTCACAATATTCTAAATAATTTCAACAAATAATTATTACTTATATGGCAGACACTATTCTAATACTTGGGATATATCAATGAATTATAATATACATATATTATATACCATAATTATATATTATAGTCAGAGTTCCACCTAGCTCAGACTCCTTGAACCCAGTTGCCAAAAAGAAAAGTGCAAACATCTCAGAGTCATTTGCCTTACTTTATTCTAATAAGTTCAGATCTCTGAGTTCCCAGGCCCAGAAATTAGAATGTTATCATTCGAAAGAAAGGGAAAAAGAAGAGGTAAAATATTTTAGTATTTTTCTGAGTTTTGTATATACATATTCCATTTTTAAGGCTCAATTATTTATAGAGCACAGAAGCTTTATAATACTAATGTTTAACACACATATATTTAAAATCAACACCTTAACGTCTAGGTCTTTTGTAAATTTTAAAAACTATTTTATAATATAGGGAATCCTCATTTTAGGAAGTCAAAAACTCACTGCCTTCATAGAGCTCACATTCTAACAGGGAGAAAAGACAATAAATAACAAACATACTAAATAAGTAAATCATATTTGTCTTAGAAAGTGAGAAATGATATATAAAGCATAAAGCAAAAAAGAGAATTAGAAGTGTGGGGCTAGGTTGTAGTAATAGGTTGGCTGTTTCAAAAGATGTATTCAAGTTAAGCCTTACTGAAGTGACATTTGATACTTTTAATATAATTATACACATTTTATGTATAATAATATCAATTATATATGTATATTATAGTTATAATAAAAATAGAGCAACTGCCAAAATAAATCAAGACATTCTTTCTGTAAAGGGCTATTAGGGTGTGTCAAACTAAAGGATGGAGGGCCTGACTTTGCTTATGTCCCTTAGCAGCAGGACAATCCCTTTTCAGGGTGTATGCCAGCAATAAGTACATTCCTTAAACACAAAAAGTTATTTACGCTATAATTATTTTTGTTTGTTCAGCAGATTTGTTCAGCACTTGTTTCATGTGTTCAACCCTCTGAGTGCGTGTACAGCCCCATATAGGCAGAAGTTTAAGGAACCTCCTGCTGTAAGGCTCTAGCTTACTCAGTGCATGGTTTGTTGTTGTTTTAGTTGCTCAGCGGTGTCCAATTCTTTTGTGACCCCATAGACTGTAGCCCACAAGGCTCCTCTGTCACGGAATTCTCCAGGCAAGAATACTGGAGTGGGTTGCCATTTCCTTCTCCAGGGCATCTTCCTAAGCCAGGGATCAAACCCACATCTCCTGCAATGGCAGGCAGATTCTGTACCACTAAGCCACCTAGGAGTACCAAAAAACTATATTCCAATAAAATTTAAAAAAAAAAAAAGAAAGAAATCATGTGTTCCTCAAGAAAAACCTATTGTCCTGGCATTTATTTTTAATTTCTTTGGTGGGATTTTTAGTAGGAGTAGTCAGTGAGGAAAGGGACAAGTCAAGGTATAGACAGGTTCTTTATGGCTGTTCAGATTTTCTTGAGAATAATAATGTTTTAAAACTATAAAACAATGACTCAATTCTTGCAGCTTTTTCTCTTCACCTATACCTGGTGTAGGTTTCTCTTCACCTTTACCTGCTATAACCCTTATGGCAGAAAGTGAAGAGGAACTAAAAAGCCTCTTGATGAAAGTGAAAGAGGAGAGTGAAAAAGTTGGCTCAAAGCTCAACATTCAGAAAACTAAGATCATAGCATCTGATCCCATCACTTCATGGGAAATAGATGGGGAAACAGTGCAAACAGTGTCAGACTTTATTTTGGGAGGCTCCAAATTCACTGCAGATGGTGATTGCGGCCATGAAATTAAAAGACGCTTACTCCTTGGAAGAAAAGTTAGGACCAACCTAGATAGCATATTCAAAAGCAGAGACATTACTTTGCCAACAAAGGTCCATCTAGTCAAGGCTATGGTTTTTCCAGTGGTCATGTATGGATGTGAGAGTTGGACTGTGAAGAAAGCTGAGTGCCGAAGAATTGATGCTTTTGAACTGTGGTGTTGGAGAAGACTCTCGAGAGTCCCTTGGACTGCGAGGAGATCCAAGCAGTCTATTCTGAAGGAGATCAGCCCTGGGATTTCTTTGGAGGGAATGATGCTGAAGCTGAAACTCCAGTACTTTGGCCACCTCATGCGAAGAGTTGACTCATTGGAAAAGACTGTGATGCTGGGAGGGATTAGGGGCAGGAGGAGAAGGGGACGACAGAGGATGAGATGGCTGGATGGCATCACCAACTCGAGGGACATGAGTTTGGGTGAACTCCGGGAGTTGGTGATGGACAGGGAGGCCTGGCGTGCTGCGATTCATGGGGTCACAGAGTCGGACACAACTGAGCAACTGAATGAACTGATACGTAGTGAATGTCTCCTGCTTTAAAGTGACAATCTAATAGCAGTGGAGGCTATCTCTATTTCTTCTCTGGGATTGGCAATATTGTTAAAGCTCATTATAAAACTTGGCTGTGCAAAAGTACCTTTGGCATTAACTGGGAATGAACTCATCTTGTTTTCTGAATAGATGTAAATAGTGAATGACTCCCAAGAATATACATAGCCACACCTAGAGGTTCATGTCAGCAAGCAAATGTAAATCAGACCATACCCCTCTCTGACTTTCCAGTGCTATTAGAATAATATTCAAATTCCTTACCTTACTTCCCATGTTCTGAATAATTGGGCCCGTTCTTACTCCTATAACCTCACCCCCTACCACTTTGCTGTTCATTCATGATACACCAAGCTCCCTGTTCGCTTCTCTGTTCCTCAAACATGTGACCCTCTTTTCCATTTTTGCTTTTTCCTCTGCCTGGAATGCTCTTCCTTGGATATTTGCGTTGCTAACTCCTTCTCATCATTTATGTAAGAGTGGACATCCTTGCCTTGTTCTTGATTTTAGGGGGACAAGTGTCCCAATTTCTCACCGTTAAGTATGATGTTAAGTGTAGCTTTTCTGTAAATGTTCTTTATCAAGTTGAGGGAATTCCCCTCTATTCTTAGTTTAGTGAAAATTTTTGTTTTAGTTTTGTGTTTAAACATGAATGGCTGTTGGATTTTTCACTTTCCATTAGAGTTCTTAACATAGTGACCATAGTTAAAGGCCCAGTCTGCTAACTCCAGTTAACAGTTAACTCTCTCAAGCTGGGCCTAGTCCTGTTGCTCTCTTTGTTTTTTCAAACTGTGCTTTTTCTTGACTTTTATCATGACTTGTTGAAAACCAGACATGATATATTAGATAATAGGGACTGAAGTAAATAGGCTTTTAGCTTGAGATTTTATGTCAATATGACTAGAATGTAATTGAGCCGTGTGTAGTGTTTTCAGTAGCTACAGGTGTCACGTCCTTTTTCTCTCTCTAGTTTTTGGGCTAAGAACTCCTCAGAGGGACTGTGTGTCTTCTATATCCTTCAGTTGTAAAATCACTGTTGTTATTATTCCAGTTGAAATTCACTGGGATTTCCAGGGAGCACTCCGTCCAAGTGCTCAGTCTGTAAATACTGTTCTCGCGCTTAAGGTCTACTTTCGTCAGCACTCCCAGAACATGGCAGATAGGTCCTCACAAGATTTTTGGCATCCTGCAAGGAATGATGGTCAAGTCATGCAGTTTGTTAGAATAAGAAGGTGGTGGTGGTGTGGACAGGAGTAGATGAACTGTATCAAACAGATGAATAAGTTTAGAGGTTTTCAACAAATATTAGACAGGACTGCGCACAGGAAAGCAGCATACTGATTACCAAACATGTTTGAAATGTCCTGGGCAGCAGCCCACCAACCCCCTTAGCAGTCCTTCACCTCGGTTTCCGGTTTCCCTCACGCCGGGGTTTGGGGTTGTGCTTTTCAGAGGACTTTCAGAAAACTGTCAAGTGCGGCACACAGCCTGATCTTTCCAAAGCCCTACCTCCCTCTCCCACGGTGGTGGCGGAGTTGGAGCACCGTTTCTATAAGAGAGAGTGCGAAAACTTGGCATGGGTCGCAGCGCACGAGAAGGCGGCAGGCTGTAAAGGGCAGGCACTCAGGGCTCAGTAAGAGGAGGGAGCAAGGAAGTGCGCCCGCTCCGCCCACCGCAGGCCCGCCTCCAGTCTAGGGCTGGAGGAGTGAGGAGCGCGGGGGCCCACCGCTCGGCTCCAACCCCACAGTCACTCAGCCAGCCATTCCAACAGAGCCCCCCGGCCGACCCACCCTACAGCAGCTGTGCCCTGCCTGGCATCCTTCCACCCCTGAAGTCAGTCTTCCGAGTCAGGACTGCACCTTCTTATCCTTACAGACCCGCTGGGGTGCAGGGGTGGAAATGACGGTTAGTTTGCAGTGTAGGGTGGGAATCAGAATCCTATCCCGAATAACTACAATAGTGTGATGGTTTCTGCCATATAGCAACATGAATCAGCAAAGTTTAGGGGCAACTTTAATAAAATCTTATTAAAGTGAAAAAAAAAAAAAATACTACCCCGGCTTCTCCACTTCAAAGACATGTGACCTTGGGTAGGTTATCTGCCATTCCAGATGATGAAAGTGAAAGTGGAGAGTGAAAAAGTTGGCTCAAAGCTCAACATTCAGAAAACTAAGATCATAGCATCTGATCCCATCACTTCATGGGAAATAGATGGGGAAACAGTGCAAACAGTGTCAGACTTTATTTTGGGAGGCTCCAAGTTCACTGCAGATGGTGATTGCGGCCATGAAATTAAAAGACGCTTACTCCTTGGAAGAAAAGTTAGGACCAACCTAGATAGCATATTCAAAAGCAGAGACATTACTTTGCCAACAAAGGTCCATCTAGTCAAGGCTATGGTTTTTCCAGTGGTCATGTATGGATGTGAGAGTTGGACTGTGAAGAAAGCTGAGTGCCGAAGAATTGATGCTTTTGAACTGTGGTGTTGGAGAAGACTCTTGAGAGTCCCTTGGACTGCAAGGAGATCCAAGCAGTCTATTCTGAAGGAGATCAGCCCTGGGATTTCTTTGGAGGGAATGATGCTGAAGCTGAAACTCCAGTACTTTGGCCACCTCATGCGAAGAGTTGACTCATTGGAAAAGACTGTGATGCTGGGAGAGATTGGGGGCAGGAGGAGAAGGAGACGACCGAGGATGAGATGGCTGGATGGCATCACTGACTCGATGGACGTGAGTCTGAGTGAACTCCGGGAGTTGGTGATGGACAGGGAGGCCTGGCGTGCTGCGATTCATGGGGTCGCAGAGTCGGACACAACTGAGTGACTGAACTGAACCATTCCAGAATGTTCATAACCGCAAGGCAGTCTTGTTTTTTCCCTCTGCTGTGGATCATAAAAGCCTTCCTCACCTACACCTAGTGGACCCAAAATAGCAGTCCAACTAGCAATTTTAGGTAGTATCTTCAACTGCTGCCAGATTAAATTTCTAAAGACAAGCTTAATCATTACTCCCTGATTCCTTCTGCAATTAATGAACATTAGAAAGTGACCCCCAAACTGCCCTGTCCTGCTCTCTATATTCCTTGCTGACTGTACACACACTTTCTGACTTTCAGACCTTTACTTATGCCTCTTTGTCCACTATAGTCCGTTCCTCTTTCTAAATTTCCTTTAAGATTCTGGCCATGCTGCATGACTAACTTTTCAAATGTCACCTCCTTCTGGAAGTCATACATTATTTCCCCAGTGGACTTACAGTTTTTGAGATCCAAGCCTCTTTAAATCATTGATACCTGACACACTAACTTGTGTTGCAGTTGGGCCTCTCTGTCATGCTTTCTATCAATACTTACCTTTTCTTATCACACATTTTAAGTTCTTTGAGATCCAGAGTCATGACATTTTCGTTGTATCCCCAGAACTTTCTAAAATATACATTAAAAATAAGAGGGAGTGTTTAGCTTTCTAAACAAAAATTTTACCTCAAATTATACTTTCTTATTTCAAATGAAATAGATTACATATTTATAACTTGCTATTAAACACATGAATTTAAAAAGCAGTACCGTTTAAAACCTAATAGCTTTAATAGTATCTCACAAAATATATTCCAGAATTTTTCTTACAAAATTTGTATTACTAGAAATTATTATTTTAATAACCTTCAATTCAATAACATTTGGTAATAACAGAAATCAAATAGAGCATCTAAAGCCCTTAGAACATTATTCAGCACAATCATAAATAGTAAACACTATCTAATAATGAGCTATCATTACATTATTGTTGACATAATTCATCTAAGTAATTAAATGTTGTTGTCGTTCAGTCCCTTGGTTGTGTCCGACCTTTTGTGACTCCATGGACTGCAGCACGCCAGGCTTCTCTGTCCTTTACCATCTCCTGGAGTGTGTTCAAACTCATGTCCATTGAGTCAGTGATACCATCCAACCATCTTGTCCTCTGTTGTCCCCTTCTCCTCCTGCCTTCAATCTTTCCCAGCATCAGGGTCTTTTCTAATGAGTTGGCTCTTTGCATCAGGTGGCCAAAGCATTGGACATTTAGCTTCAGCATCAGTCCTTCTAATGAATATCCAGAATTGATTTCCTTTAGGATTGACTGGTTTGATCTTGCATTCCAAGGGACTCTCAATAGTCTTCTCCAACACCACAGTTCAAAACCATCAATTCTTTGGCACTCAGCCTTCTTTATGGTCCAACTCTCACATTCATACATGATTACTGGAAAAACCATAGCTTTGACTAGACAGACTTTTGTCAGCAAAGTAATGTCTCTGCTTTTTAATATGCTGTCTGTCATAACTTTTCTTCCAAGGAGAAAGTCTTTTAATTTTGTAGCTGCAGTCACCATCTGTGGTGTTTTTGGAGCCCACGAAAATAAAAGTCTGTCACTGTTTCCCTGTCTATTTCCCATGAAGTGATAGGACCAGATGCCATGATCTTACTTTTCTGAATGTTGAGTTTTAAGCCAACTTTTCCACTCTCCTCTTTTACTTTCAACAAGAGGCCCTTTAGTTCCCCTTCACTTTCTGCCATTAAGGGTGGTGTATCTGCATATGTGAGGTTATTGATATTTTTCCTGGCAATCTTGATTCCAGCTTGTGCTTCATCCAGCCCAGTGTTTCTCATGATGTACTCTGCATATAATTTAAATAAGCAGGATGACAATATAAACCCTTGACGTACTCCTTTCCCAATTTGGAACCAGTCCATTGTTCCATGTCTGGTTCTAACTGTTGCTTCTTGATCTACATACAGGTTTCGCAGGAGGCAGGTAAGGTGGTCTGGTATTCTGATCTCTTTAAGAATTTTACAGTTTGTTGTGACCCACACAAAGGGTTTAGTGTAGTCAATGAAGCAGGAGTATATGTTTATCCGGAATTCTCTTGCTTTTCCTATGCTCCAGCAGATGTTGGCAATTTAATCTCTGGTTCCTCTGCCTTTTCTAATCCCAGCTTGAACATCTGGAAGTTCTCGGCTGATGTACTGTTGAAGCCTGGCTTGGAGAATTTTGAGCATTACTTTGCTAACATGCAAAATGAGTGCAATTGTGTGGTAGTTTAAACATTCTTTGGCATTGCCTTTCTTTGGGATTGGAATGAAAACTGATCCCAATGAAATGGAATTCCAGCTGAGCTATTTCAAACCCTAAAAGATGATCTGTTAAAGTGCTACACTAAATATACCAGCAGATATGGAAAACTCACTAGTGGCTCCAGGTCTGGAAAAGGTGAGTTTTCCAGTCCCAAAGAAGGGCAATGTCAAAGTAATTAAATAAAACTTGACCAAAAAATGAGAGTGTTTAAAAGCCTCCTATCATTTTTATTTTGAAATATTCCAAAAGAACTTTCATTTGAGAGTGCAATTTTGAGACTGATTGTTGTTCAGCCACTAAGTCGTGTCTGACACTTTGTGTCCCCATGGCCTGCAGCACATCAGACTTCCCTGTCTACCATCTCCTGGAGCTTGCTCAAACTCATGTCCATTGAGTCGGTGATGCCCTCCAACCACTTCATCCTCTGTTACTCCCCTCTCCTGCCCTCAATCTTTCCCAGCATCAGAGTCTTTTCCAGTGGTCGGCTCATTTGAAACCGACAGCTAAAACTAATTGTTAATAGAGAATGAGGGGGAAGGGAACTGATTTCTCACGTGACAGGTGCTTTCTCGTATGTTCTTTCATTTCTTCATGACAGTCTTATGAGGTAAGTATCATCCCCACTTACTGATGAGGAAACTGAAGCTCAGGACTTCCCTGGTGGTCCAGCGGCTAAGGCTCCATGCTCTCAATGAAGGGGGCCCAGGTTCAACCCCTGATCAGGGAACTGGATCTCACATGCCACAACTAAGAATTGGCATACCGATCCCATATGCTGCAACTAAAGTTCCTGCATGCCAGAACAAAGACCAGACACAGCCAAGTAAGTAAAAAGAAATATTAAAAAAAATAAACTGAAGCTCCAGACTAACTTCCCTAATGAATCAGAGCTTTGAATGGCAAACTCAGTATTCTGAAGCCCCTTCTATCAGCATTACTTAATGAAAAAAGTAGAAGAATTACTAATACCACCACAGGATGCTTTTTCCAGAATCAAAAGAGATGATGTTCACAAATGCCTTTCCAAACTAAAGCATGTTATATAAATGTAAAGTACTAACTACACATGCATGCCTACTCAGTTGCTCACTCCTGCATGTCTGACTGTCATGAACTGCAGCCTGCCAGGCTCCTCTGTCCATGGACTTTTCCAGATGAGAATACTGCAGTGAGTTGCCATTTCTTTCTCCAGGGGATCTTCCCAACCCAGGGAAGATCTTCCTGTGTCTCTTCCATCTCCTATATTTGCAGGTGGGCTCGTTACCACTGTGCCATCTGGGAAGCCCTAGGATTCCATAAGAAGTAAGACAAATAGATATCCAATTTCTATCATTTGAGCACAATGCCTTGAATAAAGCATCCAGTGGACTAGACATCATTGACAGGCATTTTAATCTTAATGCTTTAATGTACTTTTTTAAAAATAGCATTTATTTAGCTTTTGTACTGGCAGGTGGTTACGTTGAGTCCATCACATATCATTTGTATAATTCAGTGTTCATGGGGCACAAACACAAGATGTGTTTTGCAACAAAAGACAAAAATAAGGTGTGGTTCTTGCTCAGATACATAAGATATGCTATAAGGACAGAAAATTTTATCTTTAAAAAGTTTTTTGCATGAAAAATTTCCAAGTCTCTGGTGATAATCAATAAAATGCCTTAATGAAGGTTTTGCAATGGGAACTAATGAGAAAGTACACATTCAAATACTATTAGAAAAGACTGGTTTGGTTTGTTGGGTAAAATGAACAAAGCAATTCTCAACTGATGGCAAGAAGATGCTTCCGTGGGTACCAGAACATTTGGGGCTATAACCAAAAGACCATGATTTTTTTAAAACAAGATGGCACCTTCTACCTTTGATTCAATTTCATTTCATTTATCTGAAAAATTCAGTTAACACTGAAGGGAACGTTGGTCTTTTTAGTTTCTAAATGGGAGAATGCTTTTAAAAATATAAGAGGTACTAACATGAAGACCAAGAAAAATAAACAGTATAATGTGGTGCTAGAATAAAAATTGGGAAAACAACAAAAATCAGAGGGAAGAGTCAAAGGTAAAGACCAGCACTTCCCTGGTGGTCCAGTCGTTAAGACTCCACCTGCCAATGCAGGGGCCATGGATTCAGCCCCTGGTCCAGGAAGATCCCACATGCTGAGGGACAACTAAGCCGTGTGTCACAACCACTAAGCCCATGCTCAAGAGATGGCAAGCCACAACTACTGAAGCCCGCAAGCTCTAGGGCCCATGCTCTCCACGCTAGAGAAAGCCTGCATGTAGCAACAAAGACATAAAAATAAATATTTTAAACAAGGAAAAATATACTGTAAAATATTTATTTAATAAAAAATAATTGTATAATCTATACAGGATTGAATAAAAAGTAGAACAAATTATTTGCACTTCTTTCCAAAACTGCATACAGTACAACTTGCAAATTGGGTTCAGCATTCTACAAATAGTACCACACACACCAAGATATGAACTTATTATTGTCTTAAATAAATAAAGGCTCTGATTGTATACAACAAACTGTGACTTAAATTCCAGGGAAATACTGCTTTAGTTACATGAATAATTTGATTGTACCACAGTCTATTTAAAAAATTAAATTCCTCAAACATCATTTTTCTACTTGTTTCTGAGTACACATTCCCTATGTAGCAAAATAAAACAAAGACAAAATACAAAATTAGAGGCTGCTGTTTATGTTATCACTTCCTTTTTCCTTCCTTAGCTAGTGCTCTTCTCCTTTCTTTTATTCACAAAGGAAGGTGACTGGAAAATGACTTATTCTTATCCTCATTCATTTGCTTCTAGAATTCTTGCTTACATAAATGAATATGTCAGTTTTGGAATCTTGACATTACTATTCAGTATTTACCTATGTCATTCTAAAAAAGTTGACCTAGTTTTTTTTGTTTTTTTTTTAAGATAAGGCAACAAAATTGGCTTTAAAATAGTTATGTCTCACATATGCTAGCAGTCACTTGGTAGACTAATTTCCCGATTAAATGTACACAGAATAACATTTTTCAAGTAACTTGGAAATGCAATCAATAGCAATTCTTATTTTAAGCAGATATTTAAGATGATCCACCTTTAGAAACAAAGGCAAATTTAATATACAAAATGCAGGAACCAAGTCCATCCTAGTTCCTGTCCCACCAAAATAAAGAGGCTCAGTTTGTGAAAAAGACCTTGGAATAACCCAACAGTTAATGACACCTTTATCTTGGATAAGAAGGACAAATAATATAAATGCCATAAATGGAGATGAAGTTATTTTAAAAAGACTTTCCCATTTTATTTTGGAGATAAAAGGGAATGCAGATACAAAATGGACTAGTTATGCGTTTAGCCCACTTAGTAACTTTTCATCATAGATTTAATAGTCCTTCATACCGAAGAATAAAAGACAAGTAAACCTACCTTAAGTTTTCTGATTAGGTCACTTATATTATTAGTAGGCCTCAAAAGTTGCCTTATTTTTTAACTAAATTAGCTTCTCTGGGAAGCATATGAATAATGTAAAAATATACTTCTAAGAAAAATCAACACAAACACACAACAATCAAGATGGGCACTGAGAGTATTTACACAATGAATTTTTAAAAATAACTCAGAATTAACACATATTCTTTATAGAACACCAAACCAGGGCAAATGTTGTCATCTGTAGAAACAAATGCACATCAGTAACACGGACATGAGAACTAAGTTGAACAGAGGCAGATGCTATTAGAACACTACTAAGATTCTGACTGTAACATCCTGTGGCCCATGAAGCCCTGGTCCCAACAGGCCAAGCATCTGGCTAATCAGACACAGAAGTAGAATACTTGACCTATGAAACACCAAACTCACTTGTGAGCACGTGTACATTACCATGTGCTGCCTGACTGCTCTTGATTCTTGGTTTTCAAAAGCAAGTTCACTTTTGAAGCAGGAAAAACACATTCTTAAATTGGCTCTCATAAGTATTCCAGGAAGTACACTTCATTTCTCAACTGTTATTGTTACTCTGAAGACAAGGTATAGTCAACTGGCTGCTTTGAAGCCATGAAATGCATACTCATAAATATGTGTCTACACTTTAAAAAATTAAATACAGCCGGTTACAGCCGTTGTGCAGAATTCTTGCAATATGAAGCTCATTTGCAGTATGTTATGAGGGGGTCACTTGAGAACTTGATTCTGGATCTTCTTGCTTTCTATATTTCTTCATAATACTGACCGTACCATTAGCCAGGAAAACTACAGCGATGAGTGCAAAGTAACCAGCGTAGATGAAGAACTAAAGAGAAGGGAAGAAGTAATTTACAGAATTATCCACTGGAAGGTCAGCTCTTTTATTACATATATGTGAACAGACTCTATAATTAAAGATATGTTCAGTTTCTCAATACAATTTCAAAAAACACTGTGTGCTTACACAATGTGCCAGGTACTGAGGATAGAGAAAGGCAGGACAGCATGGCGACACTGGAGCCTGACTGCCTCGGTGCCAATCCTGACTACCCACTTACCGACTGTGTGGCCTGGATGGAGAGACTCAGTGTCTGAGCCTCCACTTCATTTAAAACCCATTTTGTAATTCATAATATATCCTGATTACAGAGTTGTTGGGAAGGAACAGGATTCTGTATGTAAATGCTTATTAACACAATGCTAATACTGTTAATATTACTGATTTTCATTTTTGTTGCTGTTATAACTGAATCCTGGTCTCTACCCTCAAGCCAACTAACTCAAGCTGATGAGGCCAAATTCTGAAGATCAAGAATTTCCACTCTTTCCCAGAAGAGGGCAGTAGAAGGTCAACTATATTCCATTGTAAGATAACTTTTTATAAGAATCTTCTCTAAGCCATTTTTTAATGTGATTATATGATTTATCAATATCATCATTTTCTTATTAAAATAACTTACTAAATACTGATAAGCTGGTTCATGGGTCCAGTAAGCATGCCACTCTAACCCTCTCTGCGTGCATGCTAAGTCGCTTCAGTTGTGTCTGACCCTTCGCGACCCCATGGACTGTAGCCCACCAGGCTCCTCTGTTCATGGGGTTCTCCAGGCAAGAACACTGGAGTGGGTTGCCAATTCCTTCTCCAGGGGATCTTCCTGACCCAGGGATCGAACTCACTTAAGTCTCCTGCACTGGCAGGCAGGTTCTTTACCACTAGCACCACCTGGGAAGCCTAACCCTCTGAGCCAAGTCCTTTAAAATGTGGATACATTTTCCTATAGGAAATCGGTTAATTAATCATGGCAGTCATGAGTTTGAGCACAGCCCACAAAATTATTATTCCACACATTTAAACCCACCACTTCTATAGCAAGATGACAAGCACTTATTCTTCTACCCTCCATCCCAAATGAAAGGACTTAACCCTTGAGAGGTCTTCCCAACATTTTTATTGCAGGCAGTAACTAGGAAACACATAAGTAATAATTACTTAAAAGACAGTAATAAGCTCCCATTCCTCTGCTCTATCCACCTTTCCCCCGCCCTTTTCTAAGCCAGCATGATGCAGAGGGAGATGTGTAGACTTTTGAGTCAGATGTTGCTTTGAATCCTGGTTCTGCCATACTATTATTGACCGTAACCTTAAACAACACATCTCGCAGATTCATTTTCTTGACGTCTAATCCTGATAGCAACCCTGCAAAATTCTATATCAAGTACCTGGCACACAGAAGGCACTCAGCACACATTATCTACTGTATCTCTTTTAGATCTCCTCGGTAAAAACAAAGTTAATTAACATGTCAGCTCTTTGTATTCTAGGAAAACTAATACGTAAGTGGGAAGAACAATGGAGACAGAATCTTTTGAGCTGAGATGAGTTGGGGTAGGCACTTTTTGATTCAATTGCCCATTTTGCTAAAGTACATCCCAAGCCCTATTTACAACTCACAATGAATGAAGCCATATACAACTATACAATTCCAGAGTGAATAAACATATTCACACTGTCTCTGGGTGTTTGTGCAGGTGTTTTCTCAATAGGTCATGTGTAATCCTAGTCATCAATAGCAAGTCATTACCTTGGTATCTGGGTGGGGGGTGTTTAAAGAAGGGAGGAGACTCAGAGAGCACTCAAGTGAAGCAGGCATCTCAAACATAGGATACAGTATTCCAGGCACAGAATTAAAAATGGAGGGAAATAATGGGTGAGGAAGCAGAAGGTCTGGGTCTTCAACACTACCTCTCAGCTCTGCAAGGCTGGATAATCACACTCAGAAACGTTCTAGGGCCTCATCAAAGAGATGATGGTTTCAGCATCCTCCTGATAGAAAGGAACTAAAGGTGGGGGATAACTGAAGGAAGGAAAGAACATTTTTACTTTCGATTTTCTATCTGTCTCTATTGTTTGAATTTGTTTCCCTGAAGCATGCTCCACTTCTGTTACCCTGATCAACCCATAACATCTTCAGTACTGAAACAGACCTTACCTGAGTGGTAATTTCCAAGCCAAGGCCACTGGCATCTACCACAATGAGAGTGAGCAGAGTCTGCAGTGCTAGGGCAATGAAAGTATTTACACCGAACACTAGGGCATAGCGCTCCATGCTGAGGTTTGCAGCAATCTGAAAACTTAAAAAATAAATAAAAAGAATGCAAAGATAAGAATTACTTCAAGAATAGTTACATTTTTTATTTCAAATGTGAAGAGTAGCCCCTAGTCTTCTACTGTCAATTCCCTTCCCAACCAAGTGAAGAGTATTCTTTTGCTAAATGATGTAAACCTCATGCAAATGTCTGAAAACAGCAGAAACATGAACAAGGAAATAAATGGAACTTGCCTAAATGCTTCCTCAAAAGAAAAACTGATAATGCACTTATGGTATAATGCTTCCTCCCATTTGCCCTTGAACCAGAAATTTAATTTGTAAAGAAACCAAGAAGTTAATCCTGTTACAGCTCTTCTGATGCTGCTTTGAATCGTAATACATACGTTGCTATTGTGATGAGTAACATGTAGATGATTCTGAAGACAACGTAGGATGCGTAGCACACCCAAATGTTACCCACAGTGTCCATGATATATACTGCAGCAGCAATCAGGAGAGAAAAGAGAGACAATGTCAATTCTCCCCAAGTGGACCAGGATATTTTTATGTAACCAACTGCAAACACTGCAACAGCACCTACAAAACAAAAACAGAAAAGTAATTACTCATTTTGCTAAACAAGTGCTATTTCACTAAAAGAAAAATTCACCTTAGATTATGACATTTTAAGCTCTTTAAATTTATAACCAGGGTAGTTCAAGATTATGGAGGCCCTTGAAAGTTAGGCAGAGATTTTTGGACCTGATGGAATAAATAGTATGAGGCCATGGAGAGATGATGACTGAATTAGGGCAGTGGGTAATGAGATGGAAAAGGAGGACATAGAACCAGGGGTGCTGCTAAGGGAAAGCTACTGAGGTGGCTGCAGAGGCAAGAGTCACAAAGAACCATCCTGCCTGTAGCCTGGCAACATGGCAGGAAGGTTCGTCTCTCCTCCCATCTGAGGGGCAGTTTATCACGTGGTCAAAAGACGATGATGAGGATAATGAGAGCTAAATGGTATGGAGTGCTTTCTAAGTGCTGGTCACAGTTAAAAGTGTTCACAGAAGTCCTTTATGATCTTCTAAGACCTATGAGGTGGATCAACAAATTAGAATGGAACAATAGATGCTAATGGCCAAAGACAGGCTCTGAGTTCAAACCTTGACTTTACCACTGACCATCTATATGACCTAAGGCAAGTGATTAACATATCTTTCAACAGCTTCCTTAATTGGAAAATGGGGGTAATAACTGCAACAAAGGAATTCTGTGAGGACGGTGTTAATATACATAAAGTCTTCAGAACGGCACCTGCAACACAACATATACTAGCTACTATTGTTAGAAAGTACTGAACAGTGCTGCTTAAAGCTTCACACATGGCCAAAGCACGCAGTAAATCAGAGATAAAGGAAACTTGGGTAACAAAACAATTTACAGGATCCTTACATTAGGTTTCCCAAAGGTTATAAAGAATTCAAGCATGATACAGGATGCTCGGGGCTGGTGCACTGGGATGACCCAGAGGGATGGTATGGGGAGGGAGGTGGGAGGGGGTTCAGGATGGGGAACACGTGTACACCAGTGGCGGATTAAAAAAAATGCTGATGTATGCCCAAACCAATACAATACTGTAAAGTAATTAGCCTCCAATTAAAATAAATAAATTTATATTAAAAAAAAAGAATTCAAGTTTGTTAGTCATAGTACTCCCAGAACGTACACTTCTGAACTGTCATCCTAAATGATAAAATCAGAGCTCAAAGTAAACCATTCTTTGAGGTTACTTCAAATTTGAGAGGGGAGAAAAATTCTGATCATGGTCAACTAAACTACCAGAGGACTCTCCCCACCCAACCTACCCTACCGCCCAGCACTGCTTACCCAGTAAGGTTGAAACGGCCTCCACACCGCCGTTATAGATAGCAGCATGGCGGGAAGGCATCACCTGCTCCCACAGGCCCTGTGCGTAGTTAATGACTTGAAAATAGCCGCAGGTGGAGAGGGCCCACCACACAGACCAGCAGAGCAGAGGGCGAGAAGAGTAGCACACCAGGAAATCATTCCACAGGACCTTCAGCACAAGGAGATGGTCTGGCTTGGATTCCTACCAAGAAAAAGGGAAGAAAGCAACTGGACAGAAAGTTGTTGTGTAGAATCAATTTTCTATTCAGCAGACTTTTTTCTGTTTCCTTGAGAAAACCAACTGCTTCTTTCATATATGTTGTTGTTCAATTGCTTAGCTGTGTCTGACTCTTTGCAACCGCATGGATTACAGCATGCCAGGCTTCCCTGTCCTTCACTACCTCCCTGACTCTGCTCAAACTCATGTCTATATGTGTTTATATGTGTGTGTGTGTGTGTGTGTGTGTGTGTGAACTTCTCAGCAATTACATTTATTCCCTCTTGGGAGAAAAATATATTTTGCTTTAAATGTTCTATATACATTAGTACCTCCAGCAAATGATACATTGTTTACAAAATGAAGGTAGAAAGATGATCAGAGACTGGAGACATCAGTCAAAGGGAGATGACATTCCACATCTTCCCACACAGAGGCAACCAGCATTAAGAACAAACAATAATTAGTAATCCCAGTAGGCTACGTGCATGGGGTGGCAAAGAGTCAGACATGACTGAAGTGACTTAGCATCCACCAGTAAGTCACTGTTCAGGTAGAGTTCATGAATGAGAACCTATCAGATTCACTGAAAGATAATGGTTAAAACACAAGTCTTAGGAAAAAATAAACCAAAATATTAGCAGCAGTGCTCTCTCGGTGAGGGGGTAATCAGTGATTTTAATTTTCTCCCTTGTTTTTCTCCCCAGTATTTTTTACAGGAAACATTACTATAATAATGAGGTAACAAAGCTATTATGCATGTAACTGAGTCAATCAAAACATGACTGAGCTGTGTTCCATTATCCCTGGACTATGTCAAGAAGTCAGTGTGAGAGTCCAGACACCATATTCAAATATGCAATACAGTATTACTAACTACAGTCACCATGCTGTACATTACATCCCCACAACTTATTTATAACTAGAACTCAGTACATTTCGACTCCCCTTTACCCATTTTGTTTTTTTCCATACAAACTTTTGGGCCAACTCCAATCATATCAAAGGTCAGTCTACCAAAAGTTGCCGTTAAGTTCGGAACCTTGCTCAGAACATAGGAAATTTTGCAGCTAACACAGGAAGGCAAAAGGAGAGAATCCAGAGACCAAGAGGAAGCTACCTATGAAACAGCATTCAAGAGGAAGGATGTGTGACCGAGGCGCGTCACAGACTATTTACATGGATGGCAGCAGCATGCGTCAGGCCGCGAGCGGGCTAGAGGCCATGTCTTGCACATGCTACTGCTGCTGCTCAGTCTCGACAGCTGTGTCCACCTCTCTGCGACCCCAGGTACTGTAGCCTGCCAGGCTCCCCTGTCCATGGGATTTTCTCAGCAAGAATACTGGACTAGGCAATTAGGGTTGTCATCCCCTCCTCTAGGGGGCCTTCCTGACCCAGGAATTGAACCCGCATCTCCTGTGTCTCCTGCACTGCAGGCGGATCCTTTACCACTGAGCCACCAGGGAGGCCAGTCTTGAACATGAAACTTCCTTTATTTTAAAAAATTCAGGTATAACGGACCTTTGACATTGTATTAGTTTTGGGTGTGTAACAAAATGATTCTGTATTTGTACACATTGTGAAATGATCACCGCAATAAGTATAGTCAACATCTGTCACCATATATAGCTGTAATTTTTTTCTTGTGATGAGAATTTTGAGATCTAGCAACTTTCAATTAAACAATACAGTATTACTTACTATAATCACCATGCTGTACCTTACATCCTCACAACTTAGTCACAACTGGGACTTAGAACATTTTGACTCCCCTTTCTTTACCCATTTGCTTATCCCCTAGCCCCTGCCTCTGGCGACCACCAATCTATTCTCTGTATTTATGAGCTTGAGGTTTTTTTGTTTTGTTTTTAGTTTCCAAATATAAATGAGATCATATGATATTGGGTTGGCCAAAAGTTTGTTCAGATTTTTCCATACAAACTTTTTGCCCAACGCAGTATTTTTGTGTGTCTTACTTCACTTAGCGTCCATCCATGTCCATCCACGCTGTTGCAAACAGCAAGACCTCATTTGTTTTTCTGTGGCTGTATAATGTTCCCGTGTATATATATATGTGAGTCTACCACATTTTCTTTACCCATTCATCCACTGTTGGACACTTAGGTTGTATTCACATCTTGGCTATTATAAACAGTGCTGCAATGAACTGGTAGGTGTATCTTTTGGAGTTAGTGTTTCCATTTTCTTTGGGTATGTAGGCAGGAGTAGAACTGTTGGATCTTGTGGGTAGCTCGAGTTTTAATTTTTTGAGGAACTTCCACACAGTTTTTCACAGTGACAGCCCCAATTTACATTTCCACTCACAGTGCAAAAAGAATTCCTTTTCTCCATACCCACACATTTCTTATTTTTTTGAAAATAGCCATCCTAACAGGTGTGAGGTGATAGCTCCTTGTGGTTTTGCTTTGCATTCCCCTGATTAGTGAGTGACTTAAGTACTTTTCATAAGTACCTGCTGACCATCCAAACATCTTTGGAAAAATGTCTATTCAGATCTTCTGCCCATTTTTAAATTGGATTCTTTTTTTTTGCTCTTGAGTTGTATGAGTTCTTTATATATTTTGGATATGAACCCCTTATCAAACATGATTTGCAGATATTTTCTCCCATTCAATAGCTTGTCATTTGGTTGATGCTTTTCTTTGGCATGCAGAAGCTTTTTAGTGTGATGCTGTCCCACTTACTTTTTGCTTTTGTTGTCAAATTAAAAAAAAAAAATCATTGCCAAGACAGATGTCAAGTTTACCACCTATGTTTTCTTCTAAGCATTCTTATGGTTTCAGGTTTTATATTCAACTATAAGCCATTTTATGTTAATTTCTGTGTAGCCCCTTCTCTTTAAACAGAACCTTTTAATAGTTATAGTTAAGTGTTTACAATATCAAGTTAAATAATTACTCTTTTCTTAGCTCAGTCATATCTGCAGAAGATTTGTCTATAATCAAACAAGGATGGAAATTTTCGAGAATAAGTCTTCTGATAAGTGCTTTTGAAGGACACAATTCTAATTCTTGCTATCAACAGTGAACAATTTTGTTTTTTATGAAAGGAAGACTATTTCCTCAGCTATTGATATTTCACTATCCAAAATGGTAAAAATGTATACAATGAGGGACAGATAAAAGTACACCTGGTTTCAAGGGAAAGGAACCAAATATATATCATGGAAGAATGTTTGAGACAGACTTTGGGAGACACAAGATTAGAATAGTGCAATACTGATGAACAACATTCAAAGGAAACAAGAACAAAAGGACAGAAGAAGGCACTTTTGAGGTGTGTTTATGAGTCAGCAATGATAGAGTTCTCTTCCAACAGAAAAGGCTTCTGGGACACACTTTCCTGCTCTGGCCTGCTGTGCACTTATCCTAGGAATATTCATGCTTGGCTCAGTCTAGTATCTCATAGAGCCCTAGTTCATAAGCCTGAAAGTGAAGCACTGGAAACCTGTTAAGAGTTGGCCCAGAGATCTGCCTTTGGCTACTCTTTTTCAGGGGGAATGACACCTATCTGAGTTTCAAGGGCATTAAGCTGCAAAAGGGAGGGGGTACAACCATATACGACTACACACCCTCCCCTCCATCCCAACTCAGACGTATCTTGGCAGGGGTCCAACTGAAGACAATCAGAGGGAAAGGTTGTGACCACAAATGAGGGGGAAAAAGTAGAAAAGGTCAAGAGACAGACTCTGTCCTTCACACAAGTCTCTCTCTGATTCCGGCTTTTAGCACTCAGGGCTAACCCGGTGGGAAAGGCAAAGTCCTGTCCAACACAAACTTCCCACCAGTCATCTTCACCACTATGGTTTCAATTCTTTGGATTCTGAAAGCTATTCTGACTTGAAAAAACATAGAAAGATGAGTACTATATTAACAATGAGTAAAAAACCAAAGTTATAAAACATGTAGACTATACTTTTGTTTGCTATAAAATGTATATATACAACAGCAATGTTTAGAAAGGGCAATAAAATATTAACATTAATAACAATAATATTAATATTAAATATTAATCTTTGCACCCAGCAGTTCAGATGACTTCCTTTTATGTAGCTTTCTGTATTGTTTACTTAAAAATTAAGTATGAATCTTCTAAATAAAATCAGTATAGAGATTTTCTTTTTCATCTTAAAATGATGTTTATTAGCCATATATTTTAAGAGATGACTATTGAAATTAAGTAAATAAAGGCCATCTTCTCCCTAAAATGCTAAGATAACCTCACCAGAATAAGGACCATGAAATATTTCATAGATCTGCCTATTCACACCATCCCTCAGCTCAATTTTCACTTATCACATAGGCATCTTTTTTTTTTTTTGGCTGCACCACATGGTTTGTGGGATCTCAGTTCTCCAACCAGGGTTTGAATATGGGCCACAACAGCGAAAACCAAGAATCCTAACCACTAAGCAACCAGGGAACTCCCCTTGGATCATCTAGTTTCAGATTTTATTTGAAGGTTTTGATGCCTTTTTTTTAAGCTTGAGAAGTTACTTCTCTGCAACAGGGGAGTCTCTACTGTAGTGGTTAGGAGTCAACTAGGTCTAGGGTTGGAGAAGGAAATGGCAACCCACTCGTGTTCTTGCCTGGAGAATCCCAGGGACGGGGGAGCCTGGTGGGCTGCCGTCTGTGGGGTCACACAGTCGGACACGACTGAAGCGACTTAGCAGCAGCAGCAGCAGCAGGTCTGGGGTGGACATTTTGACTGCTACTTTCTAGGTGCCTTTGGGTAAGATACTTAATGTAAGCTTCTGATCCCTCATCTGTAAAAGGATGACAGTGACACTTTTTTTTTTAATTGAAGGATAATTGCTTTACAGAATTTGTTGTTTTCTGTCAAACCTCAACATGAATCAGCCATAGGTATACATGTATCCCCTCCCTTTTGAACCTCCCTCCCATTTTCCTCCCCATTCCACCCCCTAGGTTGATAAAGAGAGCCCCCGTTTGAGTTTCCTAAGACATACAGCAAATTCTCGTTGGCTATCTATTTTACACATAATGTAAATTTCCATATTACTCTCTCTCCATACATGTCACCCTCTCCTCCCCTCTCCCCATGTCCATAAGTCTGTTCTCTATGTCTGTTTCTCCATTGCTGCCCTGCAAATAAATTCTTTGGTACCATTTTTTCTAGGGCTTCCCTCACAGCTCAGTTGGTAAAGAATCCGCCTGCAATGCAGAAGACCCCGGTTTAATTCTTAGGTAGGGAAGATCTGCTGGAGAAGTCATAGGCTACCCACTCCAGTATTCTTGGGCTTCCCTTGTGGCTCAGCTGGTAAAGAATCCGCCTGTAATGCAGGAGACCTGGGTTCAATCCCTGAGTTGGGAAGATCCCCTGAAGAAGGAACAGCTACCCACGCCAGTATCCTGGCCTGGAGAATTCCATGGACTGTATAGTCCATGGGGTCACAAAGAGTTGGACACAACTGAGAGACCTTCACTTTCACTTTTCCAGATTTCGTATACATGTGTTAGAATATGGTATTTAACTTTCTCTTTCTGACTTACTTCACTCTGTATAATAGGTTCTAGGTTCATCCACCTTATTAGTACTGACTCAAATGCGTTCCTTTTTATGGGTAATCAGTTCAGTTCAGTTCAATCGCTCAGTCGTGTCCGACTCTTTGCGACCCCATGAATCGCAGCACGCCAGGCCTCCCTGTCCATCACCAACTCCCGGAGTTCACTCAGAGTCGCGTCCATCGAGTCAGTGACGCCATCCAGCCATCTCATCCTTGGTCATTCCCTTCTCCTCCTGCCTCCAATCCCTCCCAGCATCAGGGTCTTTTCCAATGAGTCAACTCTTCACATGAGGTGGCCAACAGTCCATTGTATATATCTACCACCACTTTCTTTATCCATTCATCTGTCGATGGACATCTAGGTTGCTTCCTTGTTCTAGCTATTGTAAATAGTGCTGCAATGAACAATGGGATACATGTGTCTTTTTCAATTTTGGTTTACCCAGGGTATATGCCTAGGAGTGGGATTGCTGGGTCATATAGTGTTTTATTCCTAGTTTTTTAAGGAATCTCCACACCATCTTCCATAATGGCTGTGTCAATTTACATTCCCACCAACAGTGCAAGAATGTTCCCTTTTCTCCACATCCTCTCCAGCATCTCTTGTTTGTAAACTTTTTGATGATGGCCATTCTGACTGGTGTGAGGGGATATCTCACACCACACACATTTCTTTATCCATTCATCTGCCAATGGACATCTAGGTTGTTTATTGTAATAGCTAGATGTGTAACAACTAGATATCTCAGAACACACCTCACACATTGTAGTTTTGATCTGCATTTCTATAATAATGAGTGAAGTTGAGCACCTTTTCATGTGTTTGTTAGCTATCTGTATGTCTTCTTTGGAGAAATGTCTGTTGAGGTCTTTTTCCCGCTTTTTGATTGGGTTGTTTTTCTGGTATTGAGTTGTATGAGTCGCTTGTATATTTTGGAAATTAATCCTCTGTCAGTTGTTTCATTTACTAATATTTTCTCCCATTCTGAGGGTTGTCTTTTCACCTTGCTTATAGCTTCCTTTCCTGTGCAAAAGCTTTTAAGTTTAATCAGGTCTCACTTGTTTACTTTGTTTTTATTTCCATTATTCTATGAGGTGGGTCAGAGAGGATCTTCTTTTAATTTCTATCATTGAGTGTTCTATATTTTCCTCTAAGAGTTTTATAGTTACTGGTCTTATATTTAGATCTTTAATCCATTTTGAGTTTATCTTTGTGTATGGTGTTAGGAAGTCTTCTAATTTCATTCTTTTACACGTAGTTGTTCACTTTTCCCAGCACCATTTATTGAAGAGGCTGTCTTTGCTTCATTGTATATTATTGCCTCCTTTGTCAAACATAAGGTACCCGTAGGTGTACGGGTTTATTTCTGGGCTTTCTATCTTGTTCCATTGGTCTATATTTCTGTTTTTGTGCCAGCACCATACTGTCTTGATGAGTGTAGCTATATAGTATAATCTGAAGTCAGGAAGGTTGATTCCTCCAGCTCCATTCTTCTTTCTCAAGACTGCTTTGGCTATTTGGGGTCTTTTGTGTTTCCATATGAATTCTGTAATTTTTTTGTTCTAGTTCTGTGAAAAACGCTATGGGTAATTTGATAGGGACTGCATTGAATCTGTAGATTGGATTTGGTAGTATAGTCATTTTCAAAATATTGATTTTTGCTGCCCAGGAACATGGAATATCTCTCCCTCTGTTTATGTCATCTTTGATTCTTTCATCAGTGTCTTATAATTTTCTGTGTACAGTTCTTTTCTCTCCTTAGGTAAATTTATTCCTAGATATTTTATTCTGTTTGTTGCAATGGTGAATGGGACTGACTCCTTAATTTTTCTGATTTTTTCATTGTTAGTATATAGAAATGCAAATGATTTCTGTGTATTGCTTTTATATCCTGCAAGTTTGCTAAATTCACTGATTAGCTCTAGTAATTTCCTGATACTATCTTTAAGGTTTTCTATGGACAGTATCATGTCATCTGCAAACAGTGAGAGCTTTACTTCTTTTCCGATTTGGATTCCTGTTCTTTTTTTTCTCTGATTGCTGTAGCCAGGACTTCCAGAACTATGTAGTGGTGAAAGTGGACACTCTTAGGGGGATCGTAGGGGGAATGCTTTCAGTTTTCCACCACTGAGAATAATGTTTGCTGTAGGCTTATCATATATGGCCTTTACTATGTTGAGGTAGGTTCCTTCCATGCCCACTTTTTTGAAGAGTTTTAATCATAAATGGGTGCTGAATTTTGTCAAAGGCTTTTTCTGCATCTATTGAGATGATGATATGATTTTTATCTTGCAATTTGTTAATATGGCATATCACACTGATTGATTTGCACATATTGAAGAATCCTTGCAACCCTGGAATAAACCCAAATTGATCATCGTGTATAAGCTTTTTGATGTGTTGATGAATTCTATTTGTTAAAATTCTGTTGAGGATTTTTGCATCTATGTTCATCAGTGACACTGACCTGTAATTTTCTTTGTGTTGTCTTTGGTTTTGATATCATAGTGATGGTGGCCTCGTAGAATGAGTTTGGAAGTGTTCCTTCCTCTGCAATTTTTTGAAAGAGTTTTAACAGGCATAGGCTCTTCTTGAAATGTTTGACAGGATTCTCCATCTGGTCCGGAGCTTTTGTTTTTTGGGAGATGTTTGTTCACAGCTTCCATTTCAGTGCTTGTAATTGGGTTGTTCAAAATTTCTATTGCTTCCTATCTCAGTCTTGGAAGATTGAACTTTTCTAAGAATCTGTCCATTTCTTCCAGGTTATCCATTTTATTGCCATAGAGCTGTTCATGGACCACAGCTTAATTCAATGCAATTAAGCCATGCCGTGTGGGGCCACCCAAGACAGTCGGGTCATGGCGGAGACGTCTGACAGAATGTGGTCCACTGGAGAAGGGAATGGCAAACCACTTCAGTATTCTTGCCTTGAGAACCCCATGAACAGTATGAAAAGGCAAAAAGATAGGATACTGAAAGAGGAACTCCCCAGGTTGGTAGGTGCCCAATATGCTACTGGACATCAGTGAAGAAATAACTCCAGAAAGAATGAAGGGATGGAGCCAAAGCAAAAACAATACCCAGTTGTGGATGTGACTGGTCATAGAAGCAAGGTTTGATGCTGTAAAAAGCAATATTGCATAGGAACCTGGAATGTCAGGTCCATGAATCAAGGCAAATTGGAAGTGGTCAAACAGGAGATGACAAGAGTGAACACTGATGTTCTAGGAATCAGCAAACTAAGATGGATTGGAATGGGTGAATTTAATTCAAATGACCATTATATCTACTACTGTGGGCAGGAATCCCTTAGAAGAAATGGAGTAGCCACCATGGTCAACAGAAGAGTCCAAAATGCAGTACTTGGATGCAATCTCAAAAATGACAGAATGATCTCTGTTCATTTCCAAGGCAAACCATTCAATATCACGGTAATCCAAGTCTATGCCTCAACCAGTAACACTGAAGAGGCTGAAGTTGAACAGTTCTATGAAGACCTACAAGACCTTCTAGAACTAACACCCAAAATAGATGTCCTTTGCATTATAGGGGACTGGAATGCAAAAGTAGGAAGTCAAGACATACCTGGAGAAACAGGCAAATTTGGCCTTGGACTACAGAATGAGGTAGGGCAAAGGCTAATAGAGTTCTGCCAAGAGAATGCACTGGTCATAGCAAACACCCTCTTCTAACAACCCAAGAGAAGACTCTACACATGGACATCACCACATGGTCAACACCGAAATCAGACTGATTATATTCGTTGCAGCCAAAGATGGAGCAGCTCTATACAGTCAGCAAAAACAAGACCAGGAGCTGACTGTGGCTCAGATCATGAACTCCTTATTGCCAAATCCAGACTGAAGTTGAAGAAAGTGGAGAAAACCACTAGACCATTCAGGTATGACCTAAATCAAATCTGTTATGACTATACAATGGAAGTGAAAAATAGATTTAAGAGATTAGATCCGATAAACAGACTGCCTGATGAACTATGGATGGAGGTTCATGACATTGTTCAGGAGATAGGAATCATCCCTAAGAAAAAGAAATGCAAAAAAGCAAAATGGCTGTCTAAGGAGGACTTACAAATAGCTGTGAAAAGAAGGGAAGCAAAAAGCAAAGGAGAAAAGGAAAGATACACCCGTTTGAACGAAGAGTTCCAAAGAATAGCAAGGAGAGATAAGAATGCCTTCTTTAGCAATCAGTGCAAAGAAATAGAGGAAAACAACAGAATGGGAAAAACTAGATATCCCTTCAAGAAAATCAGAGATACCAAGGGTACATTTTATGCAAAGATGGGCTTAATAAAGGACAGAAATGGTAGGGACCTAACAGAAGCAGAAGATATTAAGAATAGGTGGCAAGAATACACAGAAGAACTGTATAAAAAAGATCTTGGCAACCCGGATAATCACGATGGTGTGATCACTCACCTAGAGCCAGACATCCTGGAATGTGAAGTCAAGTGGGCCTTACAAAGCATCACTATGAACAAAGCTAGTGGAGGTGATAGAATTCCAGTGGAGCTATTTCAAATCCTGAAAGATGATGCTGTGAAAGTGCTGCACTCAATATGCCAGCAAATTTGACCACAGGACTGGAAAAGGGCAGTTTTCATTCCAATCCCAAAGAAAGGCAATGCCAAAGAATGCTCAAACTACCACACAATTGCACTCATCTCACACGCTAGTAAAATAATGCTTTAAATTCTCCAAGCCAGGCCTCAGCAATACGTGAACCGTGAACTCCCTGATGTACAAGCTGGTTTTAGAAAAGGCAGAGGAACCAGAGATCAAATTGCCAACATCTGCTGGATCATGGAAAAAGCAAGAGAGTTCCAGAAAAACATCTATTTCTGCTTTATTGACTATGCCAAAGACTTTGTGTGCATCACAATAAACTGTGGAAAATTCTGAAAGAGATGGGAAATCTGTATGCAGGTCAGGAAGCAACAGTTAGAACTGGACATGGAACAACAGACTGGTTCCAAATAGGAAAAGGAGTACGTCAGGCTGTATATTGTCACCCTGCTTATTTAACTTCTATGCAGAGTACATCATGAGAAATGCTGGGCTGGAAGAAGCACAAGCTGGAATCAAGACTGCTGGGAGAAATATCAATAACCTCAGATATGCAGATGACACCACCCTTATGGCAGAAAGTGAAGAGGAACTAAAAAGCCTCTTGATGAAAGTGAAAGAGGAGAGTGAAAAAGTTGGTTTAAAGCTCAACATTCAGAAAATGAAGATCATGGCATCCGGTCCCATCACTTTATGGGAAATAGATGGGGAAACAGTGGAAACAGTGTCAGACTTTATTTTTTTGGGCTCCAAAATCACTGCAGATGGTGATTGCAGCCATGAAATTAAAAGACACTTACAAAAAATAATAATAATAAATAAATAAAAGACACTTACTCCTTGGAAGGAAAGTTATGACCAACCTAGATAGCATATTCAAAAGCAGAGATGTTACTTTGCCAACAAAGGTCTGTTTAGTCAAGGCTATGGTTTTTCCAGTGGTCATGTATGGATGTGAGAGTTGGACTGTGAAGAAAGCAGAGCGCTGAAGAATTGATGCTTTTGAACTGTGGTGTTGGAGAAGACTCTTGAGAGTCTCTTGGACTGCAAGGAGATCCAACCAGTCCATTCTAAAGGAGATCAGCCCTGGGATTTCTTTGGAAGGAATGATGCTGAAGCTGAAGCTCCAGTACTTTGGCCACCTCATGCGAAGAGTTGACTCATTGGAAAAGATTCTGATGCTGGGAGGGATGATTGGAGTCAGGAGGAGAAGGGGACGACAAAGAATGAGATGGCTGGATGGCATCACCGACTCAATGGACATGAGTTTGAGTGAACTCCGGGAGTTGGTGATGGACAGGGAAGCCTGTTGTGTTGCAATTCATGGGGTTGCAAAGAGTCGGACACGACTGAGCGACTGAACTGAACTGAACTAAACGATCACTATGGGCTTCCCTGATAGCTCAGTTGGTAAAGAATCCACCTGCAATGCAGGAGACCCCAGTTCAATTCCTGGATTGAGATGATCTGCTGGAGAAGGGATAGGCTACTCACTTCAGTATTCTTGGGCTTCCCTTGTGGCTCAGCTGGTAAAGAATCTGCCTGCAATGCAGGATACCTGGGTTCAATCCGTGGGTTGGGAAGATCCCTTGGAAAAGGGAAAGGCTAACCTCTCCAGTATTCTGGCCTGGAGAATTCCACGGACTATACTGTCCATGGGGTCACAAAGAGTCAGACAGGACTGAGTGACTTTCACGTTCACTATCACTGTTCTGAATTCTTTTTCAGGTAGTTTGCCTATTTCCTCTTCATTTATTTGGATTTCTGTGTTTCTAGTTTGTTCCTTCATTTGTGCAGTATTTCTCTGCCTTCTCATTTTTTTTTTTAAACTTATTGTGTTTGAGGTCTCCTTTTCCCAGGATTCAGGGTTGAATTCTTTCTTCCTTTTGGTTTCTGCCCTCCTAAGTTTGGCCCAGTGGTTTGTGTAAGCTTTGTATAGGATGAGATTTGTGCTGAGTTTTGTTGTTGTTGTTGTGTTGTTTTTCCTCTGATGGGCAAGGCTGAGTGAGGTGGTAATCCTGTCTGCTGATGGTTCAGTTTGTAGTTTTGTTTTGTTTGTTGTTTGGATGAGGTGTCCTGCACAGGGTGCTACTGGTGGTTGGGTGATGCCAGGTCTTATATTCTGGTGGTTTCCTTTGTGTGAGTTCTATTTGATACCCCTAGGGTTAGTTCTCCAGTACTCTTGCTTGGAAAATCCACGGATAGAGGAGCCTGGTGTGCTGTAGTCCATGGGGTCGCTAAGAGTCGGACACAACTGAGCGACTTCACTTTCACTTTTCACTTTCAGGCATCGGAGAAGGAAATGGCAACCCACTCCAGTGTTCTTGCCTGGAGAATCCCAGGGACGGCAGAGCCTGGTGAGCTGCCATCTATGGGGTCGCACAGAGTCGGACACGACTGAAGCGACTTAGTAGCAGCAGCAGCAGCAGGGTTAGTTCTCTGGGAGTCTAGGTTCTTGGAGTCAGTGTTCCCACTCCAAAGGCTCAGGGCTTGATCTCTGGTCAGGAACGAAGATTCCACAAGTGGTTTGTTATGGCATTAAATGAGATTAAAACAAATACCTCAAAACAAGAAACCAAAGATTAACCCCAGACAAATGGCAGTTACAAAATCAGGCAAATAATAATGGAGTATACACATATACATATACACCCATAAGCAAATCAAAACAGTCCAACAAAAGAAAAGTACAATAGATTGACCCAGTGAACAAAGGAAACCAAAAATTATATCTACCAGTTAAGACCAAAACTAACTAAAGCACAACTGGAAAACAAAACTAAGGCAAGGTGCCAAGCAGAGAATAAAGCAAAGAAAACAAAACTAACAAATATTTTGAGAGGAAAGGAAAGAAAGAAAAGAATAGATATGCAAAGTTAAATATAGGTAGATATACATTAAAGATTAACTGCAAAGGGAAAATAACAGTAGGAAAAACAAAGGAATAAATGTAGAAAAAATAATAATAGGCTTAAAAAAATTAATAAAAGAAAAAAAGAAGAAAAACAAAAAAAACCAAAACTCTACAGGAATGCAAAAGCCCAATGTACAGGCAGAGGTTTATAAGAACAATAAAAACTATGACAGAAAAAAAGAAAAAATATTCAAAAGCTCAATTAGATTTCATAGTGTCAATAAAATCAACAACTACAATGGGGGGCAGGGGGTGGGGAGGGAGGAAAAGAAAAAAGAAAAAAATCCAAAGGAAACTACAGAACAAGTGAATAATAAATTTTTTGCTTGAGTCACTGCTGTCAGGGTCCTTTCTCTTGCTGGGAGTCAACAGTCCACCTCCCCTCCCTAGGATGCCCTCCAACACTGTGCTGGTGGTCTCTGTACCTGCTGTGGGAACAGCTCAGATTCTAATCTGGTCCTACTCCTGTGTGTTCTTGCCTCCACACACAACTGTCAGAACCAGTGTGTTTTTCTTTGTGGGAGCTCATGATGTGCTTTTATATAAGGGCTTCCCTGGTGACTCAGACGGTAAAGCGTCTGCCTGCAATGCGGGAGACCCGGGTTCAATTCCTGGGTTGGGAAGATCCCCTGGAGAAGGCAATGGCACCCCACTCCAGTACACTTGCCTGGAAAATCCCATGGACGGAGGAGCCTGACAGGCTACAGTCCGTGGGGTCGCAAAGAGTCGGACGCGACTGAGCGACTTCACTAGACATAGTCTGCCTAGCTGATGGTGTGGATTGAATCTGCAGCTTGTATAGCCTGTGGGAAGGTTTTGGGTCTTCTTCCTTAGCCACACTGCCCCTGGGTTTCAAGTGTGGTTTTATTTCCACCTCTGCATGTGGGTAGTCCACTGGGGTTTGCTCCTGAGGCTGCCCTGGAGGACTTGGGTCTGCCCCAGTGAGGGCCAGATGTGGAGGTGGTGCAGCTCCTTGGGTCACAGGGGTTCTGGCAGCACCAGGTACTCAGGGGAGTTGGTAGCTATGGCAGCAGAAAATATAGTGCTCTAGAAGGGTATGGCAACCAGTATTGGCCAATACACTCCAGTATTCTGAGCTGGAGAACGCCCCTGACAGAGAAGTCTGGCAGGCCACAGTACACAGGGTTGCAAAGAATTGGACACGACCGAAGCAACCCAGCATGCACAGACACCAGACCTTTTTTGCCTGTGGCAGCTCTGCCCCAGTGAGGGTTGAGCGTGAAGGTGGCACAGCTGCTTGGGTTGCAGGGACCCTGGCGGCACCAAGTGCAGGGATATGGACTGCCTCAGCCGTAGGAGTTAGGGCCCTACCAGAGTCTTTTTTCAAGCCTCTGGTAGCTGGCAATCAGGAGGCCTCTTTGGCTAGTCTTTCTCCATAGCTCCGCCCGTTCAGGCACTTAGAGGGCTCCCTTGCCTGTGTTCAGTTTGTCAGGCACATAGTGGGTCCCCCCTGGCTGGGGTCCTACTCTGTAGATTGGTGTATCAGTCATTTAAAGGAGCAACCTGGGTGGGGTCCTGCTCTGTAGTTCAGTGTGTCAGGCATTTGACTGGCCAGCCTCTCTATTGTTCAACTGCCAATGCTGGCATGTGCGGAGAGAGAGGCTATGGTGATGGCTCCACCCACTACGCATGACTCAGCAGTACTGCCTTGATTCCATGGCTGCCTGACTTTCCTCCACAGGCATTTTCCACCATAATCTCCTCCTTCACATCTCCTTGGTCTGTCTCTCCACAGTCAACAGCAGCCCTCGCCCTGGGATTGCTCCACAATCCCTATACTCCAGCTCCTACCTGCTGTGCCTTCTAGGGGACCTGCGTCCCTGCCCGGGGTATGTATGGCTGTGGCAAGGACTGTCTAATTCTCATTCCATTTGTATGTGTATGTGTGTGTGTGTGTGTGTTAGTTGCTCAGTCGTGTCCGAATCTTTGCAACTCCATGGACTATAGCCCGCCAGGCTCCTCTGTCCATGGAATTTTACAGGCAAGGATACTTGAGTGGGTTGTCATTTTCTTCTCCAGGGGATCTTCCCAACCAGGGATTGAACCCAGGTATCCTGCACTACAAGCAGATGCTTTACTATCTGAGCTACTAGGGAAGTCCTCATTCCATTTAGGCTGCCACAGATCAGCTGTTTCACTCTCAATCTTAAATGTTTCACGTTTGACTCAATTGCCCCTTTGTGGGGATCAGACCCCTGCTTCAGTTCCCTCACCCACTGAGGGCAGGTCCAGTCCTACCAACACTCCTGCTTTTCTCCCTAGTTCCTTTGTCCTACCAAGTTTTGTGTGGTTCTATATACTCTTTTCCGTGGGTCAGGTACTTCTGTCCACTCTCAGCTGATGTTCTGCATGCACTTCTGTGTCTAAGGGTGTATTCCTGATGTATCCATGGAGAGAGATGTACTCCATGTCCACCCTACTTCTCTGCCATCTTGTCTCTCTGACACATTTATCACAGTTTTAGAAACAGTAATTTTAATAAGAATGAGATAGTGAATCTGAGGTTTGGGGCACAGTATCTGGTACCCACATCAAAATATATGGGAGCTAAGATCAGCAGCATACTTGTCTACACTCAGATGAGGAAAATTCCCAAATCTTAAGGGTTTTTTTTAACTGTAAAATGGAAATTAATGCTTACTTCAACAGGTTATTGCCTAGATAAGTATTATTCAGTATGTAACAAGTGCTCAGTAAATGTTGGTTTCCTTTATATTGTTTATCATGACTCACTAATGCAATCAACAAATAGTCCTCAGTCAGTCCAGTCGCTCAGTCGTGTCCGATTCTTTGCGACCCCATGAACCGTAGCACTCCCTGTCCATCACCAACTTCCAGAGTCCACCCAAACTCATGTCCATTGAGTCGGTGATGCCATCCAACCATCTCATCCTCTGTCGTCCCCTTCTCCTCCTGCCCTCAATCTTTCCCAGTATCAAGGTCTTTTCAAATGAGTCAGCTCTTCACATCAGGTGGCCAAAGTACTGGAGTTTCAGCTTCAACGTCAGTCCTTCCAATGAACACCCAGGACTGATCTCCTTTAGGATGCACTGGTTGGATCTCCTTGCAGTCCAAGGGACTCTCAAGAGTCTTCTCCAACATCACAGTTCAAAAGCATCAATTCTTCAGTGCTCAGCTTTCTTTATAGTCCAACTCTCACATCCATACATGACTACTGGAAAAACCATAGCCTTGACTAGATGGACCTTTGTGGACAAAGTAATGTCTCTGCTTTTGAATATGCTATCTAGGTTGGTTATAACTTTCCTTCCAAGGAGTAAGCATCTTTTAATTTCATGGCTGCAATCATCATCTGCAGTGATCTTGGAGCTCAAAAATATAAAGTCAGCTGAGTGCCCACAATCTGTCTGTCAATGTTCTAGACATTGTCACACTGGTGACAGAAAAGGAAAGTTCCTGAAATTTACAGTGGAGTAAGGGAGATAGATGATAAATATACACATACAAGAGACCTTACAGTAGGAATACTATAGAAAGACAGTAAACAGGGAATGGGCTAGCAAGCGACTTTGGTATGCAGAAGCAATGATTGCTAAGAATGTTAGATGGCTTTCTAAAAAGCGGATGTCTGAGTTGAGACCTGAGTGACATAAAAGAACCAGCCATGGAAATCAGAGTGAAAGGCAGTCCTGACTGAGAGAACCGCCTGAATGAAATTCTGAGGTGAGAAAAGCTTGATGTGTTTCAGCCCAATTAAGAGATAAGGTCAGAGGGGTTGGCAAGGAACCAAACTGTATGAGGTCTTATAGGCCATGATGAGAATTGGATTTTCTTCTACATCCAATATGAAAATGTGGATGAAGATAATTAGGGTTTAATGCCTAAACTATAAAGATTTAAGACAAGGGCTGACGATTCCAATTAAATTACTTCTATGGTATTAACTATGTATCCCTACATATAGGAGCTGGACAAAAAGAAGTTGTTCATGGTACGCCTGAGAAGCAGAAGAAAAATGACAGAGTGCCTTCACATCAACCAGCTCACAAAACACAGGATTCTAGAGTCACGGAGAGCTTCACGATCATCGGCTTAACATTCTCTGCATTTAGGGATAGCCTAACTCAGTTAAAGAAAAATAATTTGTGAATCAGAACCAGTACCAGACCCTCATAACTCTTTTTATAAAGCCCAGAATACCAGGGATAACTAATTCAAAGGGAATTTATAGCCCCACAAATAAATATCTTGGTGAAGGTACAAATCTGTTCTTGATTATTCATATCTAATGATAAAGATAATAATAAAAATTACTATATATTGATTGAAGTGAAGTCGCTCAGTTGTGTCCGACTCTTTGCGACCCCGCGGACTATAGACTACCAAGCTCCTCTGTCCATGGGATTCTCCAGGCAAGAATACTGGAGTGGGTTGCCATTTCCTTTTCCAGGGGATCTTCCCGACTCAGGGATCGAACCCAGGTCTCCTGCATTGCAGGCAGACGCTTTACCCCGAGTCACCTACTGAGTTACCTACTTACAAATACTAACTTGAAACCTCTACATGGATTTATTTAATACTTGAAATAGCCCTATGAGGTAAGTATATGAACAAAGGAACTAACAGCCACAAAGAATTAAGAAACCTGCCCAAGATCACCCTGCTGCTAAGTACCAGTACTGCAGACTGCCCTTCTTCCTCAAAATCTGCTACACTGTGCTGTGCTGCAACAGATAATATTGAGTATACACTGAAAATATTTATTTTGCTTCTGTCACTGTTTTACAGAACTCAAACACACATGCACACACAGCACACAGATACACACAGAATTCTTCCTAACAGTAAAATGCGTCACTCTACAAATAGAAGTATTGCAGTATTAATAGTTCCCAATCTTTATCTCTAAAATGAAAAGGTGATGTGATCTAAAGTCCCTTTGACATGCTCTAATTGTTCTATGACTTGTGGTTAGAATCACTTCTAACTCTAAAATTTTATAATTCTTCAGCGTGTCAAGTACTGACATCTTGCATATCTACCAATAATAAATATCAAGGTGGTCTAAGACATAATTTTTTAAACCTTAGATTTCAAGTGACTGCTGCTGCTGCTGAGTCGCTTCAGTCATGTCCGACTCTTCGCAACCTTATGGACTGTAGCCTGCCAGGCTCCTCTTTTCATAGGATTCTCCAGGCAAGAATAGTGCAGTGAGTTGTCATTTCCTTCTCCATGGGATCTTCCTGACCCAGGGATCGAATACATGTCTCTTACATTTTCTGCACTAGCATACAGGTTGTTTACCACCTAGCACCACCTGGGATGCTAGTCATTAGTAGGTAATGAAATCAATTTAGTGAGCAGTGATCACATTATAAAAAACAAATGGAATGTCAGACAACCATTGTGCTATAAAACTTTTGTTTCATGGATGACTTTGAAGGGTTCAAGACTTTTGTGGAGGAAGTAACTGCAGATGTGGTGGAAGTAGCAAGAAAACTATAATTAGAAATGAAACCTTAAGTTGTAAATGAAATTTCATAATAAACTTAAATGGATAAAAGCAAAGAAACTTGTTTCTTGAGGTGGACTCTACTCCTGGTAAAGATGCTGTGAAGACTGCTGACGTGACACCAAGGGGTCTAGAATATGACATACACTTAGTTCAGAAAGCAGGGTTTAAGAGGATTGACTCCAATTTTCAAAGAAGTTCTACTATGAGTAAAATGCTATCAAACAGCATTGGTGCTGCAGATAAATCATTCCCGAAGGAAGTCAATCAAGTGGCAAACTTCACTGCTGTCTTATTTGAAGCAATTGCCACAGTGACCTCTACCTTCAGCAACCATCACCCTGATCAGTCAGCAGCCATTAACATTAAGGCAAGACCCTCCACCAGCAAAAGGATTACAACTCACTGAAGGCGCAGATGATGGTTGGCATTTTTTTTAGCAATAATGTAATTTAAAATTTAGGCATGTATATTTTTTACACATAATGCTACTGCACACTTAGACTACAGTATAGCATAAAAATAACTTTTATATGCATTGTGAAACCAAAAAAATTGTGTGACTTTGTTTTATTATGTGATATTTGCTTTATTTCAGTGGTCGGGAACCAAACCTGCAATATCTTTGAGTTATGACTGCACTGCACATAATTTTCAGCAGAGAAGAAGAAGATAAGCTCCTATTCTTAAATACTTTCGACTTCATTTCTGGAAGTAGACATTCATGATTTACTGGCATCATTTCACCTATTCATTTAGACAACATATTCTGAGAGGCTTTCTTTATATACCAAGTTCTGAAGACAGAAAGTTGAAGAAGAGACAGACATTTCTGTGGCTTCTAAGATATCTCCAACATGAGCAATATATGGAATCAGTTTGACCTAAGAGGTTATTCACTCCAGAGGAGCCCGGTAGGCTATATAGTTCATAGGGTCGCAAAGAGTTAGACACAACTGAGCAACTAACACACGTTCCAAAGGAAAATACATTTTTCATCCCTCATACAAATCAATGTTATCTTGAATGAATAAATGGAAGCAATGAAGCAATTTGAGATAAAACCAGAATCCAAATGAACTGTTGGGTTTCCATCTGTTTTTTACCACTGGTCTAGCCCCAGAGTAGCAACCACAAGGCACTAAAGGCTGTGCTTACCTGTTCCTCCACTGGTGGCTCCTCCGGATTTAGAGGGATTTTTGATTCAACGTCCTCCCACTGTGGAAGGTGGTTAGAAGCTGCGGTGTCAGTAGCAACGCCACCATTGTGTACCTTGATGCCATTTGTCCCTTGGCAGGAGGGAGGAACGTGGTGAAAGAAAAGGCTCTTCTGTGGCATAGGCAGAAACCAGGCCACAGCGAAGGCCACAGAAACACAGGTGAGAGAGATGACATTCAGGCTGAACAGGGACCAGGATGCCACTGAGACGAGGATCTGCCCCAGGACAGAGCCCACTGTGAAGCCCACCAAGGTGGCACTTCGACAGTAGCTCGTAACTTTCTGGTACATGCTCAGGTCTACCACACTGTAGATGTAGGAGTAGTAGGCAATTTCAGTGGCAGTGGCGATGCCATAGAAGAATTCCAAGAACTGAATGGCCAGCAGTCCCTGGGCATAGAGCAGCATGAACCACGTAACAATAAGGCTGAGTCCCTGGAGCAGAATGACAGGCTTATAGCGGAGGTAGTCTGTGGCAAGGAACACTGGAAACAGCAGCACCAGGTAAGAGTAAGTCCATACTGGATATATTTCATTGAAGACCTGGTAGAAAAAGGATAAAACCCTGTTAGTGACCTCACACAAACTGGAATATTCATAACAATTTATTCTTATAAAACAATCTACCATAACCTCAAAGATCTCATTCTTTGCAAACAAAGAAATTTCATCAACAATTCTGAGAACTGTTTGGAATTCACTTCCCTGTTTCCATCCCATCATCTCTTCTTAATATCTTCCCTATTCATCGAGGCCTAGTTCAATGCCTTCCTCATCCTGGAAGACTTGGTTACAGTTGATTGTATTTGTAACCCAACATCCAAAGCTCTCTCTTGACACTGCTTTCTACGTGTCACTCTCTTCAATTACCTCATAGCACTGCTTCTTAACCATGGTTACATATCTCCCAAGGAGCTTTAAAAATTTTGGATGCCTAGCCACAGGCATTTTTTCAAAACTTCCCAGGAGATTTTAACATGAGCCAGAGTTTAGAACCACTGTTTTATAGGTTCTTTCAGGGTGGCCTTGACTTTCATTTGCACAGCCTGCATACTGCTTGGAAGATATTTGGCTAAATAAATGCTCTGGAAAAAAACAAATGTTTTGGAATCATCATCAGTTCTTACTTTCAGCCACAGAATGAGGAACATAGATTCTACTGACTGATTAGGTTTTTCTGTTATTAAGTTTCACTTCTTTGGGGTAACAGGAATAGATCAAGAAAGTAACTCTGTCCTACAGTCTTAACAGAGTAACAATCTATGGATGAAACATCATAAGCAACTCTGGTGCCTTTCTTTTTGCGTGTCTATGATATTAAAAAAAAAAAAGGTTTTATTTTCTTTTTCATTAATTTTTCATTGGAAGACAGTAGAAATAATTTTTAAACCAAATAGACAGGTTGAAGTTTAGTTCCATCATTTGCTTTATGATTTTACGTTGATTTTTTTTTTTTTAATTCCCTTTAGCCATCTCCATCATCAGTAAAAGAGAAGGAAAACCTATGCCATAGGGTTGTTTGTTACAAGGGCTAAATGAGAGAATACATGTAAGTCACTTACTCCACCATCTTTTCATAGGTCTAAAGACTTAAGGACTGAAGCTGAAACACAGACCACTTGAGACAATATGCATTAAACTAATTGATTTAAGACTCCAGTCTTCAAATAAGAATCACTGTAGGTAGGAGACGTTTTCCTCTTCTTACACCTACCCCAGAGCTTAGCAAATTCCTGGGGGCTTAATAATAAGTCAGTTTCTAAGTGATCATTAAGTTTAGATCAGTGGCCTCAGTTTTTAAGTGCTTTCTGAAAGGTAGTCCTGCTAACAGGCTAAATACTTTGTGATGGAGCGATATAACCCTCTGCTTTTTTTAATTCTCACGTATACCTCAGTTCACCCAAGTGTAACATGGACTAATCGTTTTAAAGTTTTAGAGGAACAATATAGTAAAAAATTATTATAAAATATTTGCCAATGTGGAGAACAACTATAAAAGGAAAACATAATCTGAGATACATTCCAGACTTGATTTCTGGTTGGCTGAGCATCAAAAGTGATTCATCTACGGAGATTACTCAGCCACAAAAAGGAATGAAGTCAGCTGAACAGAGGTGGAGGAAACTAGAGTTTGTTATATGGAGTGAAATAAGTCAGAAAGAGAAAAACAAACATTGTATATTAATGCATATATATGGAATCTAGAAAAAGAGTACTGATGAACCTATTTTCAGGGCAGAAGCAGAGATGCAGAAGTAGAGGACGGACTTGTGGAAAGAAGAGCAGGGAAAGGAGAGGATGGGATGAACTGAACCAGTATCAGTGAAACAAAAACACGACCATGTGTAAAATAGCTAGGGGGAAGTTGCTGTGTAACACAGGGAGCTCAGACCAGTGGTCTGTGATGGCCCCAAGGGGTGGGGTGAGGTAGGAGGGAGGTTCAAGAGGGAGTGGATATATGTATACTTACGGCTGATTCACCGTGTTGTATGGCAGAAACCAACACACATTGTAAAGCAATTATCCTCCAATTAACAGTAAATTTGAAAAAAATTGGAAAAGTGATTGATCTAATAGCCTCACCTTCATGAATTCTGGTCTAATTTCTGTTTCTAAATCATTTAGCAACCTCCATTTACCAGGAAACTTTCTTGTGACTGAACATATACATAAAAAGAATAACTGAGAACGGCAGAAATGATTCCAATTCACAAGTGTAGTAATTTTAGCAAACGAGGAGCAAAGTGCACTTGGCTGACATAGCAGAGGGTCAGACACTTCTCAGTAGAAAAGCAGAGCAGTTAAGGGCAACCTTGAGATGAAAGTCCTGAAGAGTGACGGCATCCCTACAGACTTTGCACAGGTGTGTTCCATTAGCAAATTCCCACTTCTTTTCAGCCTACAGTTTTAGATATTCTCCCATAGTTTTCTTAAATGTGAAACTGCCTCCTTTGGTTGACTGCATGTTTCTCCACCTTCACATTTTCCGTTTATATTTATGAGTCTAATTCCACTCCTAATACAAAAACCACAATTTAGATAATGAAGATGAGGAAAGGCAATGCCAAGCAGGAACAAAAATAAGGCAAGCAGGGGGAAAAAGACCAGATGTGTTCTCTTTAAGTTATTCTAAATAAGAAACCAGAATTTACTCCTAGGAGAGACATCAACCCAAGTGGACAGCCTCTTCCATGGTATTATCAGCAGTATAACAGAGCATCTGTTACACATTATGCTAGTCACCTCACCTGTATGACCTCGTTTCATCCAAACAAGGCTAAGAGGTAATTGCTTTTATCATCTCTATCTTACAACCAAAGTAACTAGGCCTTAAGTGAATTGCCCAAAATTATCCCAGCAAGTCACTGGCAGAGGAAGAACCTGACCTGGATATTCTGAATCCACCACATTCAGACGCCCCATTTCTTCAATCAGAAAACTGCTTTTGATTATCTACTATGTTCCCCCCTTACTTCTAATGCCGACAGCACCTTTTCCAACCTGTATAGGGGTGCTTTTATGGGGCTTTCAAGAAGAAAGAAGACCAAACAACCTACAGAGCTTAGCCACTGGGTCTCCAAAAGTCTCCAAAAGAGGATCCCTTCTCAGGATAGTTAGGGAGTCTGGGATGGACATGTACACACTGCTATATTTAAAATGGATAATCAACAAGGACCTACTGTAAAGCGCAGAGAATTCTTGCTCAAAGCTATGTGGTAGCCTGGATGGGAGGGGGGTTTAGAGGAGAATGGATATGTGTATATGTATGGCTGAGTCCCTTCTCTGTTCACCTGAAATTATCACAACACTGTTAATCGGCTATACCCCAATACAAAATAAAAAGCTAATAATAAAAAAAAGAAGATCCTTTCTCTCTCAACGCCTCCAAGAAGCCGTGGTACCAGGAAATAACTTCTCTGATGTATACCTTCCCTTCAGGAAACTTCCTACATGCAAAAATGTACAGATTACAGAGATTACTTTCTATCTCATTGCCCATTCTTGGACAACACCCTCTTATCTCAGGTAACATCTGCCTTTCAAGAAAAGGGAATTGATTTTATTCTAAAGTGTCTTTCACAGATCTTTGGATCAGAGCTTGTTTATGCTTTCTTCTGAGACACAAACAGTTAAGGAAAAACATGTTTAGTTTTAAACTCTAATTCAGCTTTAGACTTTCAGAATCAAGTTTAATTTAGACTACTATTTAATAAGCACTTATTTGCACAATACTATTTCCGAACTGTATGAAGATTACAAAAACAAACAGACAAAAAAAGAATAAAATGAAGCCTCAGTTCTCCAGGAGTTCTGAACCTAGTGAAGAATATATACACACAAATTATTGATGAGGGAGAATAGGAAATACGGGGTTGCTTCTTTGAACTGGACCTTGAAGGATGAGAAAATCAGAGGCCAACAGAAAGATATCAAAAGTTCTGTAGAAGATTATCCCAAGCAGAGATCACATCTTTGAGTACCAGCCAGTAGATGAGAGAATGGATATGCTGGATTTATGACTATAAGATTAACATGGATGGAGTTTGGGCACATATTAATGAAGGCAAGAGGAAGAAAGATGGAGTAGGAGATAAGGGTGTTAAGAAGTAAGAGCCAAATTCTGTAAGGCTCTGAATAGTAAGTACAGTAGTTTTAATATATTAAATCAAATGCTTTAAAAACATCAAAGAGGGACTTCTCTGGTGGTCCAGTGGCCAAGACTCTACGCTCCCAACATGGGGGGCCCAGGTTCAATCCCTGGTCAGGGAAACCACATGCCACAACTAAGACCCAGTGCAGCCAAATAAATAAAATAGCCTGCCAGGCTCTTCTATCCAGGATTTTCCAGTCAAGAATACTGGAGCAGGTTGCCATTTCCTGCTCCAGGGGATCTTCCCCCATCCAGGGATGGACCCCCATCTCCTGCAGTGGCAGGCAGATTCTTTACTGCTGAGCCACTGGCAAAGTCCCAAAGAATAGTACTGAATGTCAAATCCCATGCTGAAAAAGGTGAGAGGATAAAAAAGTTTTTGGTGGTAAAGAGCTCTAGAGCTCTATTTTATTAAAAGTTGGCTTTTAACTACTGAAATACAAATTTTAACCTATCTAAAATTTATAAAGTGATATAGGTTAACGGTTTTCCTGTAATCTAAGGAAGAAATCCTTTGAGAATGGAAAGAGGAAATTCTGTCCTTTTTCTCCTCCTTTTGTCTTTGGACCTGTTAACAATAGCTCTAAGATTTGGCCCTTCTAAAGTCTCCTGGAGGAAATATAAAATATAAAATTCAACACAAATATTACTAACCGTGATATGACATTCACTTTCCTTAAAAAAAAATCATATAATATTAAGTAAATAAATAACTGTCCAGAGGTGAAAAACAAGCACTCAGTTAGGAAGGAGAACAAGTTGTGCTGTTTATTTCAGTTATTAGAGATTTTAAAAATCTAGGATTCCAGAGAGTCTGGACAGAGCTATACTGTGCCTGGCCAACAGGACAGAATCAGCCACAATTCTGAGGTTCTCAGAGACAAATGACATCCTTTTCCAGACCTCTAGATTCCTCTTTAAACCCCGCCCTCTTCCTCCACTAATCTGCAGCAACAGAAGCATGCTCTGTTTTCGTTACACATTCAGCGAATATTTCCTGGGCCTGGCACCCCTGCTTTATTGCACTACACCGCTCCGCCCCCCCCAACATATTTCATTTGCCCTAGGAAGATTTGTGATAATCAGGGCACATGATGGCGCGTCACATAGCAATTCTGCCCAGGGCACTTGTACCAAACAGACTGGCTTTCAGACAGCAACACTGCAAGCATGTTCCCCCTACCACCACGGTGCCTCTCTTTCAGGCAAGGTGCAGATCACATGGCAGGTCACATAAAATTTTAATTGTAAACAGCTCAAAAGTAGTTATCATTTCTGCTTCAGAGGTCAGGCCTCAGATTCAGTGTTGTTTGGGGTGTTCTATTAATAGAATCATTCTATTTAAGGAAGTCATGTTCCCTCTTTTAGAATCATTCTGTTCACAGGAGTTGGCCCTTTCCACTGCATTACTGTTTTTAACCAATATTCTAATTCAAACAGGCAATGAGTAACTGTTACAGTTCCTAGCAGGCCATAAGACTGAGAAATAAAGCTGAAGTTGGCTAAAAGTTAATGCTACTTGCTAGCTGCAAGGCAATATGAGAAACTCAAAATGAAATCCTCAACCCAGGGTTCAAGGCCAGAATTTCAATTCCCTTGTTAAGTGCCCTTGAAAATGGAAGAGCAATGCAACAACAAATTGGAACATATGTAATTACATCCTGCTCTGACCTGTTATGCAGGGGTATTCAAAAGAGGTGACCAGTAATCACTGTGAAGAGTAAGGTTTAAATGGGAGGACTTCACTGGGAGCAACTGGGGCAGGGAGGCAGGGTGAGAGGAGTGGACATTGGAAAAAAGGGACAGCTAACATCTGCACTCAGCTTTCACCCTTTTGATGTTCCAGAAAGGAATACCAGATCTCAGCTTCCATGCTTTGTAGTATTCAAGGAAGTGGATGCTGAATCTGCTTTATTTGGGTTGTATGGGAGTAACTTCAATTTAATTCCTTTTCCAGTTAAGGTCTTTCTTTTTCAAGTAACAGATGTTGAGATTGACATACACTTATGAAGAGTTGAGCACATTTTTTGAGGCACACAATGCACTTCTAAAGTACTTATAAATTCTTCTAGGGAAAATCAGTCAGCAAGACGTTCTTGATCATGGACTATGTAATCTCAATTACTCTGAACATCGCGGGCAGAACAGAAGGAGCAAAACTAACATCCGTGAAGCAACAATTCACAATGCACGAAAAACTATAATTAAATGACAACTGTGTGATACCATCTAAATATCTGCTTTTATCACAGAGAGGTGGCGGGGGCCGGGGGGGGGGGGAGTGAGGCGTTTCCTTGGACACAGTCTCACCCAATAAAAATCAAGACAAGATGATGGTTCTTGTTCTGTACACTTCTTGAGCACGATCATCCGTCAAGGGTAAACAATGTAAGGAAGGGGAAGAAGAAGGTACAGGAGGTAAAGGGGAAGGTCCTTTCAGAAAGCAGGAGTCACTCGGCATGTGGCTCCTTACTTTCAGGCAGCAAATATTTATTTAAACCTTTATCATGTCCAAAGTACAGCTTGCTGTTTTCGCTTTTTCTCCCAAATATTCTCTCCACTCCTCTCCCCCGCCCGCAAGATGGATCAGGTGGAGCAGAGAGGGGTTACTGCAACATCAACACACCGCCCGAAGCACACGTGCACTGGGGCTCCCAAACGCCGAACCGCGCTCCGAGTCCTTCACCTTTAAGACCTGCCCTTCCAATCCGACCGAGGACAGAAACACAGCGTGAATTAAGGCAGCGCCCAACACGGAACCGCCTTCCAACTGGGAAAAGTCAGCAATCTCTGTCCAGAACGGCTCCCCGCGGCTCCAGCGACTTTCTTCCTCCGCCTTTCCTCACCTGTGTCCCCTCCGCCCCGCTCTCACCGATTTCCTCACGTCTCGGCCGGTCCGCGCCCCGCGCCGGCCAAGCCACCGCCAGCCAGCCGCGCTTACCTCCCTCTCCGTCAGGTTCTTGTCCGGCCCCAGCAGGTAAGGGGTCAGGAAGGGTTCGGACGGCCTGAGGCTGGCAAAGAAGCCGTAGGCACAGAGCAGCGCGGTGGGCAAGAACCAGCACTCGCGTGGGACCCGAGATGTGCGCAGGAGCATGGTGGCCGCCGCCGCCCGCCGGGACACCGGGCCGGGCACGACCATCCGGGGGGCGGGGACACGGCCCCTTCCTTCTTTTCCTTCCTGCCAGCTAGAGTGAGGCTGAAGCGCTGCCCCCAGCGCAGGCACCTGCAATTGTAAATGGCGCCTCCTCCCGGCAGGGGCAGGAGTTCTGGGATAGTCGCCTCCCACCGCAGCGCGTCCCAGGCTTTCCCAGCGTCTGGAGGCACACGTGCCACAGCCCTCCAGCAGCGCTGCCGAAAACTAGCCACGCCCTCCGCCACCGCCTCCCTGACGAGAACCAATCGGAGAGGACGCCTGACAGTGGCTTCTCTCCCATTGGTCGGTGGCTCACAACATGCGAACCAGCGTAGGCGGCGGCGGCGGGCGCGAGACCGCTGACGTCCTCTGGCTCAGGGGCGGAGGACGTGTATGACCTTGGTGAGAACGCGGTGATGAGAGGGGCGGGGGCGCACTGCTCAAGCGGAACACCCTCCGCCCATGCTGGAGGTCGGCTAGTGCATCCGCGGTGCTGCCCCTCACAGGTCACGAATGCTCGGAGTGGGTCTCATCCCCAGTTAGCGTCTCATTCTTAACCACGATCCCTCTTAGAACGTCCGTTCAGATTCTCTTTCCCAGGTGGCCAGCACCAGTCAAAGATTTAACCTTGGGTTCCGGCTCTTAAACTGTATTCATCTACAGTTAAAAAAAAAAAAAAAGTCCGGTGTCTAAGAGTTCTGAGGCTTTGAACAAGAGCCTGAGCAGGAAAAAGCAGATAAAATACTGTGAAAAGAATGAAAGAGCCAGTCACTTAAAGAGAAAGATATCCTGGAATCCTAATTTGAAAGCGTTTTGGCTTTATTTAGTTACAATTTGTAAGCGGAATACAATGGAAGCAAACAAAGCTGTAAGTATAGCCAGTATTTAAAACATAAGGAGGAAATCCCGAGTCATTATAGCAATCACGAATTATGATCGGTCTCTTTATTTAAAAAACCACAGCGGAGGTCTTGGCATAGCTTTCAAGGACAAAGCGTGTCAAGAATCCGCAATGCTTTCTTTCATTTCTCTCTCTAAGCCTTTTTCTGCCTGACTCAGCTTGACTGTATCCCAATCCTCCTACTGCAGGCCAGCCGCACCGTTTAAAGCAATTTTCCCTGTGCTGTATTTACAGAGTAACAGATCCTACCAGAAGCTCAGAGAAAATATTTTTTAACTCTGTTTTGCATAATGTATGTTAGACCTATTTAGCCCAGTTTTCCTCCTGAGTCAGCAAATGACAATTTCTGCAAAAAGAATACTTTTTGCAGTAGCCACAAAAGTAACTCTACTAAATGAAACAACGTACTAGTAAAGGGAAAGGAGATTTTTTCCTAAAACTGCACAAGTGAATGCACCAAAGTACGTGAGTTGATCGGTTGCTGAAGAAATGCAGTTGTTGTTATACATCTATCAGTCGTGATAGCCACTGTTTAAGTCACTCAGTAGTGTCCGACTCTTTGTGACCCCATGGTCTGTAGCCTACCAGGCTCTTTCAAGGCAAGAATACTGGAGTGGGTTGCCATTTCCTTCTCCAGGAGATCTTCCTGACCCAGGGATTGAACCCAGGTCTCCCGCATTGTAGGCGGACACTTTACCTGCTGAACCACCAGGGAAGTCATACATCTATCAGTGGGTCTCAAAGTGTGGTCCAGGAAGCCCTAGGGAACCTTGCCATCATTCCAGAATTCCACAGGGTTAAACTACTTTTGCAATAATACTAAGATTTTATTTCCTTTTGCACTCTGAAGACTACATGATGTGTGATGTCATTGTCACTCAATAGGCCAAGAGAATATGTTTGTATATTTTTCTGTTTAAAAACTTTCCAGATTTAATTCTAATATGGGAACTATCAGCAGGTATACATTTGTGCTCTGTGTTCTAAGTCACTTCAGTCATGACCAACTCTTTGTGACCTTATGGACTGTGGCCCTCCAGGCTCTTCTGTCCATGGGATTCCCCAGGCAAGAATACTGGAGTGGGTTGCCATGCCCTCCTCCAGGGGATTTTCCCTACCCAAGGAGGGAACCCTCCTCTCTTATGTCTCTTGTATTAGCAGGCAGCTTCTTTACCGCTAGTGCCATCTGGGAAGCCTATCAGTAGGTATAACCCACAAAGTTTAGTCTTTCAGTTCAGTTCAGTCAATCAGTCATGTCCAACTCTTTGTGACCCCATGAACCACAGCACTCCAGGCTCCCCTGCCTATCACCAACCCCCGGAGTTCATCCAAACCCATGTCCATCCAGTCGATGATGCCATCCAACTATCTCATCCTCTGTTGTCCCCTTCTCCTCCTGCCCTCAATCTTTCCCCACATCAGGGTCTTTTCAAATGAGTCAGCTCTTCACATCAGGTGGCCAAAGTATTGGAGTTTCAGCCTCAACATCAGTCCTTCCAATGAACACCCAGGACTGATCTCCTTTAGGATGGACTGGTTGGATCTCCTTGCAGTCCAAGAGACTCTCAGGAGTCTTCTCCAACACCACAGTTCAAAAGCATCACTTCTTCAGCTCTCAGCTTTCTTTATAGTCCAACTCTCACATCCATACATGACCACTGGGAAAACCATAGCCTTAACTAGATGGACCTTTGTTGGCAGAGTAATTTATCTCTGTTTTTTAATATGCTGTCTAGGTTAGTCTTTAAAAACTTCAGTAATAGGCAACTTCAGGCCAAAAAAGTAAGAACTACATAATACAATTATCTAGTCCCCTGAATTCCAGCCACAGTATCTGCCTTTCATTTTGATTACAGAGGGAACATCAGTGGTCCTCTTGGCAATTGCTTCACATTTACATTCAGTGCTTCGGTAGAAGAGAAAGAAAGAGAAAAACAAATGAGAGGCTTCAGAAGGAGAAGCCCACCTATTAAGAACAGCTTTCCATCCCTTCCCTGAGTCTTGGAGACCTGAGTTGTGTTCATCTATAAATCATTAGTCCTGAAATTTTTCCTTGGTATAAATCACTTAGGCAATGTTGGGCATTAACAAGTAATTGTTCTTGAATTAGTAGAAACTGTTTCATTATTTTTCTCTAAGAGATCATGACAAAATTGTAAGAATGACCCCCAGCAAGCTGGCCCTTGTATAATCCACACCCCTTTGAGTGGGGGGTGGAACTGGTGAAGTTAACCAGACAATACAACTGTTACCTTGTACGGCCCACCTGAGAGTAACCAGCTGGGCCCAGTCTAATCACAGGCACCCTTTAAAAGCAGAGACTTGTCTCCAGTACTTTGGCCACCTCATGCGAAGAGTTAACTCATTGGAAGACTCTGATGCTGGGAGGGATTGGGGGCAGGAGGAGAAGGGGACGACAGAGGATGAGATAGCTGGATGGTATCACCGACTCGATGGACGTGAGTCTGAGTGAACTCTGGGAGTTGGTGATGGACAGGGAGGCCTGGCGTGCTGCCATTCATGGGGTCACAAAGAGTCGGACAAAACTAAACAACTGAACTGAACTGTCTCCTGTTTGAAGTAAGAGAAAGATATGCCACGCTGTTTTTGGAGGGGGTTATGTGCCAAGGCACCCTGTGGCAGTTGAGACTGACTCTTGGCTGAGAGCCAGCAAGGAACTGGGGATTTCAGTCCCACAATCAGGAGGAACTGAATCTGGCTACAAACAAGCCTGAAAATGGATTCTTTCTCTGAGCTTCCAGATGAGAGCCCAGCCAACACTTCAATTTCTTCCTGTCAAGCTTGAAGTAGAGAAACCACCCAAGACCCCTAGAATTCTGATCTACAGAACTGTGAGCTATATTGTTATTTTAATTTTGTTACACTGCTAAATTTGTAGTGATTTGTTTTATAGCACTAGGAAACTAATGCAGAGGTAAATAGAATACATTTTTTAAATTGAGGTAATGTTCACGTAATACAAGATGACCCAGTAACTGTACTTAAGTGTACAACTCTGGTATTAGTACATTCACAGTGTTGGGCAACCATCACCTCTAGTTCTAAGACATTTCACCACCTTAAAGGAAACTTGTAGCCCTTAAGTATCACTCCCTATTCTTCCCTCCCCCTAGCCCCTAACAAACACTAATATGCTTTCTGTCTATGGACATATTAACTGTTGTGGATGTTTCACATAAAAGGAATCATACAATATGTGAGTTTTGGTTTCTGCTTTCCTTCATTTGGGGCTTCCCTGGTGGCTCAGACGGTAAAGCGTTTGCCTGTAATGCAGGAGACTCAGGTTCCATCCCTGGGTTGGAAAGATCCCCTGGAGAAGGAAATGGCAATCCACTCCAGTATTCTTGCCTCGGAAATCCCATGGATGGAGGAGCCTGGTAGGCTACAGTCCATCTGATTGCAAAGAGTCGGACATGACTGAGCGACTTCACTTCCCTCATTTAGTGTAACATTTTCAAGGTTCATTGACACATGAATCATGTATCAGTACTCCATTCTTTCTATAGCTGAAAAATATTCCACTTTATATATAGAACACATTGTTTATCCATTCATCGATTGATAGGTTTTCTGGTTGTTTTCCTTTTTCTGGCTATGTGAATAGTGCTGCTATGAACATTTATGTGTAAGTGTTTGAATACCTGGTTTTAATTCTTTTGGGTACTTAGGAATGAAATTGCCAGATCACCTAATGATTCTATGTTTAACTGTTTAAGGAATGACCAGACTGTTTTCCTTAGACCCTATACCATTTAACATTCCCACTAGCAATGTGTGAGAATCCCAATTACTCCACATCTTTGGCCAGCACTTGTTATTTTCTTTCTTTCAAATGTCCATCCTAGGGGTGTGAAATGGTGTCTCGTGACTGTGATTTGCGTTTCCCTAATATGACTAGTGATATTGAGCATCTTTTCATGTGTCTGTTAGCTGTTTGTATAGCTTCTTTGGAGCAAGGTCAATTCAAATCTTTTGCCCTCTTTATAATTGGATTGTTTATCTTTTTGTTCTTGAGTCATAAGAGGGTTTTTTTATATATTCTGAAAAGTAGAGCCTTGTAAGATATGATATGCAAATCTTTTGCTCATTCTGTTGATATAAATAGAATATTGAGAGACATTTTTTTCTCTATTCAGATGGTCTCCAACTTCATAATGGGTCAGCTTAATGGTTTTTCAACTTTATGATGGCATTCTGTAGAAGTCGTACTTGGAATTTTGAATTTTGAATTTTGAGCTTTTCTGCAGCTAGTGTTGGCTTCCCTGGTGGCTCAGTCGTAAAGGGTATGCCTGCCAACCCTGGGTCAGGAAGATCCCCTGGAGAAGGAAATGACAACCCACTCCAGTATTCTTGCCTGGGAAATCCCATGGACAGAGGAGCCTGGCGGACTACAGTCCATGGAGTTGCAAAGAGTCAGACACCATTTAGCGAGTGAACAAGAACAAGGGGCTCACATGGTGTGGTTCTCTCTTGTGATGCTAGGAAGCTGCTGCAGCCAGAGCCCCAAGTCAGCCAGGTACTCATGAGGGTAACTAGCCAACACACTTACAGCCATTCCATACCCAGACAACCATTCTGTTTTTCATTTTCAGTAAGCATTTAATAAATTATATGAGATATTCAACACTTTTATTATAAAATAGGCCTTGTGTTAAATGATTTTGCCCAATTGTAGGATAAAATCAGTGTTCTGAACATGTTTAAAGTTGGCTAGGATAAGCAGTGATGTTTGGTAGATGTATTAAATGCATTTTTAACTTAAGATATTTTCAACTTACAATAGGTTTATTGAGATGGCCCCATTGTGTAAGCTAGGAAGATCTAAGAATGAGGGAATGTGTGTTTTGCAAAAGTAGAATTATATTATGTACCCTTTTGAATCTTGCCTTTTCTCAGGAATAATTCATGGAAAACATTCCATGTAATAAGGTTAAGCTTTAATTTTTCTAATATTCCATTGTGTGGGTGTATTAAAATTTATTCAACCATTCCCTTTTATGATCATTTACTCTGTTTTTAGTTTTTTTTGGTCACTGCCAAACAATGCTGCAATTAACATCCTTGTACAATATGTGTTTGTATATTGTTTTCATTTTATGGAATTTATTCCTAGGAGTAGGATAACTCCTAAATCAGAGTTACATATTTTTAGTAGACATTGTTCAGTCACTTTCTATAAAAGCTATAATAACTTACAATTTTAGTAGGTACATATGAGAGTATTCTTTTTGCATTGGGTGCTTGCCAACAACAGGTATAATCAGGCTTAAAAATGTTTGCTAGTCTGATAGGTGAAAATCATTGGTTCTCAATCTTTATTGATTTTGCCACACCCCCACCGCCAGGACTTTTGGCAGAGTCTGGAGATATTTTTGATTGTCAGTCAAGGTTGAGGGTTGGTGCTACTGGCTTATAGTGGGCAGAGCCAGGGATTCTGCCAAAATCCTGGAATACTCAAGGCAGCCCCCACAACAAAGAGTTATCCAGCCTACAATGCCAATTGTACCAAGACTGAGAAACCCTGGTATAAAGTGATGCCGCATTTTGTCTTCAATTTGAAAATCTTTACAGATGAATTTAAGTACCTTTCCATATGTTTGTCAGGTATTTGGATTTACTCTTCTGTAAATTACGAGAGATCCAACCAGTCCATTCTGAAGGAGATCAACCCTGGGATTTCTTTGGAAGGAATGATGCTAAAGCTGAAACTCCAGTACTTTGGCCACCTCATGCGAAGAGTTGACTCATTGGAAAAGACTCTGATGCTGGGAGGGGTTGGGGGCAGGAGGAGAAGGGGACGACCGAGGATGAGATGGCTGGATGGCATCACTGACTCGATGAACGCGAGTCTGGGTGAACTCTGGGAGTTGGTGATGGACAGGGAGGCCTGGTGAGCATGGGGTCACAAAGAGTCGGACACGACTGAGCTACTGAACTGAACTGAACTGTACTTTGTTCATTTTTCTTTTGATTGTTTATTCCTCTCGTCAATTTATGAGAGCGTGTTGTTTTATAAGGGCTTTATTTGTCCTCTCATTGAAGATATTGTTTTTTAAAAGTATTTCTTATTGACTTGACGTAAAACGAGGTGTGAACCAATGATCAGACATATTATGACCTTGGGTAGGAAAATAACCATAAAAATATCCCTTTTGCCCAAGTTAATTGATGTATGGCAAAACCAATACAATACTGTAAAGTAAAAAAAAAAAAAAAATTTATAACCTTAATGCAATTACAGTTAGAATCCAAACTATTCAATTAAGAATCCAAAATGATTTTAAAGTTCATGTAAAATAATAAATGTACAGGAATAGCTAGTAAAATTTTGTAAAAGGCTAGTAAGGAGGTACTTGCCTAAACAGATATCAGAACATACTTTAAAGGTTCTAGAAGCAGATCAATTTGGTAATATAATTGAAATAGAGAAATACATAAGTGAAATAGACTAGAAAATCCAGAAATAGGGTTTATTATATGTGAAATTTTAATTGATAATTATTTTGTTCCATTAAATAAAAAAAGATAAATAATTCAACAAATTTTACCAGCAAAACTGTCGATTCGTATGAAAGAAATTAGATTTGAGGAAATTTTATACCATATGTAAAAATGAATTTCAGATATAGACATTTAAATTTAAGTAATAATAATCCTCCCCTCAAATCTATGAAGGCTGCATGTATACTCTAGGAGATAAGGAAGCCCCTTAAGAATATAAGTGCACTAGTATAAAAAATAAACTACAAAAAATAGACAGGGGATGATAAAATGATTTTACTTATTAACCTGACCTTATTGAGGAGATTGTTGGACTGAAAACAGAAACCTTTTTGTCTTAATCTTCTGTTTCTCTGGCACAGTATCTGACTATCTGACTACTTGAAGGAACCTGATGAATCTTGGTGAATGAATGGCTCTCGAAGGATTACTAATTCTAATCCTTTAGTGACCCATTTAAAAACCCTCAAGGATAGCCTCCTAGAAAGTAGGGATCTACAAAGCATGAGCGAGTCAAACATTTATAACCTATGGTGTGGCGTATAGAACTTTAGAGCAAAAGCAAGGATTATATCAGCTTGCCTATTCCAGAGGAAGACTCCAGATTACAGAGAAATTAAGAGATGTGATGTGATGAAATTGGAAACACGTCTGATGACCCAATTTGAACTTTGTTCTACGATAGAAATAATGATGTACTTCAGAAAAACATAATCATAGACTATTAATTTTGGAAATAATATCAAAACTGAGGCCAAGAAATGTAAATCAGTCTACCAAGATCACTAAGAGAATTAGCAGCAAACTCAAAACGTTCTTTGGTTGTGCAGGCTAACTGTCCAGTGTTAATCCTCCTTGCCATGTAGCCTTTTATGTTCTCTATTTAATATTTCCTTACTTTTCAATATAATGTACCATAAATCACTTCTTCTTGAAAGCAGGGTGTTGAAATGCCTTTCAAACGTACGTTCTCCAACTTATATTCTTACTTCATTCCTTTAAGTATGATATGTACAAATAGACATTTTCCTCGGTTTATAAGTGGGAACCCTGAGTGACAGGGAATCTCAGTCCTTCCGAGTCATGTTTATTCCAACAAGAGTTTATTAGGAGTCTACTGTCGGGCTTCCCTGATGGTTCGGTGGTGAAGAATCCACCTGCCAATGCAGGAGACACGGATTCAGTCCCTAACCCAGGAAGATCCCCCATCCTGTGGGGTAACTAAACTTATGCACCACAGCTACTGAAGCCTGCACTCTGGAACCCAGGAACTGCACCTGCCAAGCCCGTGTGCCACAACTCCTGAGGCTGGCGTGCCTAGAGCCCGTGCTCCACGACAGGCAAAGCCGCTGCAGCAACCAGCCCACAGCTCAGACCAGCCGCGACTAGAGAGTGGCCCCTGCTCACCACCGCTATAGGAAAGCCCATGCAGGGACAAAGACCCAACACAGCCAAAACTAAATAAACTTTTTTCTTTCAAAAAAAAGTGCCTCTGGGTCAAGCATTGTCCTTGGTGCCATTAAAAATAATCATAAAACAACCCCAACCTTGAAGTCTCATATGATGGATCAGCAGTGAATCATCAAGCCCCATTCTAGGCCGTACCCTTGAAATACCTGTAAGCTGATGACCTGTGTCACAAACAGAAGCATGTTGTGTCCTGACAGTAATCATTGAATGACTATACTGTGCTATCCAGTGAAAGGTCAGCTCAGCCCACAAGTGACTCTTCTGCCTCTTACATACTTGACCCAGAATTTTGTATACAGTCATCAAGACATCACCCTACAGCTCAGCCATGCCTTGGAGCAGCCCTTCCAGAGGGCTGCCTACTCATCAGCCAGTTCTGTCTGTGTGGGCAGGAATGCGGTACCACACAGGTGAGGTGCTGCCATACAAGCAGGGCCCTTTGGGATGGTGCTTGAGGTTTGCCCAGTATATCCTTGGTGAAAACATGCCCCCCTCCTGCCTTTTCCTGTCTTCTGCTACCCTTTGAGATCCAAACTGAAACACCTCCCTCACTCCTTCATCTTAAATTCTTTCCTGTGTGAAAAGTTAGTACACCCTCTGAGTTATGGTTAACAATAGGTTAACCATAACTCAGATTATTAAAGCACCATTTTCATCCTCTGGCTTGCATTTATTTGATTGTAGTTTTCTTGTCTCTAGTCTCTCCCTAGCAAAGTCAGTTTCCATACTACAGTCAGAATAATTTTCCTGGAATCAGTTATTACCCTTGTCCTTAACTCTGTTTAAGAATTTTGAGTGTTTACTGAATAAAGCCCCAAATTCTTATTTTTGACTTTTGCTGACTTTTCTAGTCTCAGTCCTCACTGCTGGCCCTGCACTCCTATGTTCAATTACAAGTAGCTCACCAGTTTCTCAAGATGCTGCTCAGATATCGTATCTTCTCCATCACTACAACTCTAGTCCAAGCCATGACCATTTCTTCTCTGAGACACTATACTAGACTTCTAGCTTGTTTTCCTGACCTTGGTCTTCCCTAAATTGTAGTCTGTTTGCAGCGGCAGCCAGAGTGATATTCCTAAGTCTATATCAAGTTGTACCATTTTTCAACTCAAACCTCTCCAGTATTTTCCCATTTCACCTGGAATTAAATCCTAAGTTTTTACTATGGCCTGGAAAGCCCTGCCTGATTTGCTCACTCCACTTCAGTATACTTCTGTTCTCCTCTCCTGTGACTCTCTAACTTCCCACTCGGGGCCAGCCACACTGGCTTCCTCATTGTTTCTTGTATGTACCGAGCATGCTCCCACCTCAGGACCCTTGCATTTTCTGTGCCCTCTGCCTGAAACAGCCTCTTTCTAGTTACTTGCGTGGTACCCTCTCTCTGCTTTCAGCTTTCTGCCTGATTATCACCTTATCCTACTTAAAACAGCATGTGTCTCATCCTGACACCTCTCTTTCCCTCTACCCTGATTTACTCATCCCCATTTGTAGTAGTATGTAATTGTTCGCTTGCATATTTTCTGGAGCCCTAGAATGAGAGCTCCATAAAAGAAGTGACTTTTTGTTTGTTGCACTACAACATTGCCTGGCAACAGTAGGATTGTAATTAATATTTGTTGAATGAATGAATGAATGAATTATTAAAATTTCAGTTTCTCTCTGCACACTTCCCTAACAGTCCAGGTTACTTGTTTTATTCTCTGTAGCATTGGAGCTATGTATATATCTCTGTTATAGCTATCACATTTTTATCATGACTTTTTACCTCTTACTCCTTACTAGTCTATAAAATCCTCAAAGATAGATGTCTTACTTATCTACGTATAATTCCTGGTACCCAGCACTAATTTGGTGCAAATGTATAGGATTAATGAAGGTGGGAGAAGCAGGATGATACAGCTATATTGGAGATTCTAGGGTGCAAATATATTAATCCCATCTTCTGGAGGCTGGGACTAAATGCTAGCATTTACTTTAATATAAATGCCCAAGGCAAAAAATGTGAGAACAGTCTCCTTCCAGTCTACCATTATATCCCAAATCTGTCTTCCTAAGAACTTTTGGCTTTTGTTGGCTCTCCAAAAATGGCTTGGATGGTGATTACACCTGAAGCCTTGAAAACAAATTAATGTGTAAGAGTTCTGACATGAAGGTCATGTTACAAATACCAGTCACCTGTGGAATTCAATCAGAAAAATGAAATTGATGGTCTTAGGAATGAGACTGTTATCTATCACCCAGCTGACTGGGATGAGTCTGTGGACCTCATACATACTCTAGGAGCCAATTTAAGGATACGATTTACTGTTGTAGCAAGCAGCACTGTTTAAGGAGTTGGAAATCCTGAGTTTTAATTCAGGTTTTTCTGTCAGCAGGGTTCATGACTTTGGATTAGTGGCTGCCCTGACACGTCTTAGATGAGGATTGGGACTGGATGAACCACAAAAGCTTTTCCAAGCTGTAAAAATCTATCAGTTGATTCAGCCAGGACGTTGTACCCAAGTGGCTATACCCAGTGGGATAAACCGAGTCTGGGAAAGGAATGTATTCTCTCTCAACATTGATGACTTTGCATAGGGAGGTATAATAAAAGAATCTGATACTTGGCAGAGGTTGGAGATAGGCCTCAAATCCCATTTTCCCTCCTGTTTCTACATAACTGCCTTCCCCAAACTTATGGCAGCTAGACTCCCACTAAGATGGAAGAGGAAGAGTGAGGGGAGGGGTGGGATGCCCCTCTGGCAGGGTTTAAGCAATATATGTAGCTGCTGCTGCTGCTAAGTCACTTCAGTCATGTCCAACTCTGTGCAGCCCCATAGATGGCAGCCCAGCAGGCTCCCCCATCCCTGGGATTCTCCAGGCAAGAACACTGGAGTGGGTTGCCATTTCCTTCTCCAATGCATGAAAGTGAAGTCACTCAGTCGTGTCCAACAGTTAGCGACCCCATGGACTGCAGCCCACCAGGCTCCTTCATCCATGGGATTTTCCAGGCAAGAGTGCTGGAGTGGGGTGCCATCGCCTTCTCTGATGTGTAGCTGAGAAGAGCTTAATGAGACTGCAAACCTGTCAGTACTGTGGTGGTGTCTTAGCTCTGCTCTTGGGTTTTTCTCTGAGAATTGGGATTAATGTGGCCCAGTGTGCAGGGTGTGCCCTTTGGAAGTTCCCTTGAGGTTCCAGAGATTGCAAGAGGCACAGTGGGAGCAGACAGTCGCTTGTGAAGTGGCAACCTTGAAAGTCCCCTCTGTGACTCAGCTGAAGAGCCTCTTTGCCTCAGACAGACCAGACAGAATGGATTTCACCTGAGGCCAGAGCGGCCTAGCCTATTTAACCAAGCTATGTGGTGAAATAATTAACTTTCTGATATACTTTTATCTTTTTAAAAGAATGCATAGAACATTTAAAGAAAAATGTTATCAGTCCTGTTTTATGAAAGCATGTAGCCTCTTAGGGCAACCTCCAAAAACAACATTCACCATCATATGTGAGTGAGTCATAAGTTAGGAAATTCTGAATGAGCTGAAATAAGGGTGTGTTGGTTTCTCTCACCCAATATTCATCATGGCAACATACTTGACCAAGGAGTAGATGAAATGCTTTATAAGCTTCTCATGGCCATGGAGTCAGTCCATATCTATGAAAATGTTTCTGATGTGTCACTCACTCTCCTCTCTGCCTCTCTACAATGTATAAACACAAGCAAACACACAATCACACACACTTTCTCTCCTCTCATTTAGTTATATATTCTCCATGTGGTTTGGTGAGATATTTTAAAGTACTCTCTAATGGCAAAGGGCTCAAAACATTTTATGTAAAGTATACCCAGACAGAAGAGATTACTCTTAATCTGAATACTAGGATTTCCTGTCCAGATTCTCTCCTATCCCTGAATCCTTCCTATTCTGAGGCCAAGGATTCTTGGCTGGAATCTTTACTAACAGAGAGGACATTGTCAGTTATCGGTAAGCTATCCAGGTACAGGGAAGGTGACAGCTCAAACCACAGGTACTTCTGTTAGGCCTGGCCATGTCCTGCCTGGTAAATGATTTCTGGTAGATATATATATAGATATATATAGATATATATATGTATGACTTCTCTCATCAACTGTGGGTTTCTTTTGTGATCAGAAACTGAATGTGGTCTTTATCTTTGTATTCCATGTGTTTATTCTGGTGTTTTGAGCATAGGAGTTGTACAATAGAGGCTTGTTGGTGGACTAGACCTCACAAGTTACATTTCAAATCTTCATTAATACTTTTGTACTGTGTATATACAAGTATTATAACATCACATATTGCTGAATCAGTTTATGCTTATGGCCCACTTCCTCTTTTATGATGTAAACATCTATTTTGATCTCAGACAAAGCCACCTTTAGAGTCTGTTAAGAATCATAAGATCAAAAAGGGCTGTTTCTGTATTGGCATTTGAATGCCCTTTCAGGAGAATAATTCATTCATGCTGTTACCTATAACTAAGACCAATTTACATTTCTGACCTCACCTCTCCAGTTCTCTACCTGCAATCTAGAACAGAAGCTCTTGAAAGACAAGCAAGGACCCACAGATTCAGGATATTGTGTCTGGAGATTGACCGAGAACTCTGTGCCTTAATACTTTATTCTGGCAGGGGATGGTTTGGTGGAGAGTATTTTGATGTGCTCCCAGCAGTGAGGATAGGGGCTTCATACAAGATAGAGAAATGCAAGAAACTTGTGAGCAGCTGGTCGTTCTGATCCCTTACCTCTCCACTCCTACCCTACCTGAAATCTGGTAGGGTTATCAGATCAAATCACCTGGCTTATTATATGAAGAGGGTGGAGGGGAATTGCATCAGACAGGCTTTGAGTGTAGGGCCCAGCCCTCACTGCATGTTTTGGCAACCTTGCCCAAGGTACCGTCCCCTTCTCTAAAGCTCAGTTTTCCCAAGTAAAATGTAAATAGTAATACCTGCTTCTTACAGTGGCTGGGAGGGTTAAATAAGGTTAGATATGATAAATGCTTTGCACAGTGCTTGGTACAGAATTGATTGAAAAACTGAGATCTGTTATTTTATAAATACCATTGTGATTCAGCTTCCAAATACTTAAGAGAGACCTGGGCACAGAGTGGAAGCTCTTTGAAAGCTTGTCCAGGCCCAGATGCAGATTACGTTTTCTAATTTAGTTTTTATTTATTCTATAAAAGGTTGGAGTATATTTTGTGAGCTGAGGGAAAAAGATTCAGAGTTTTAAAACATCTTAATTTTTTGGAGGTATAATTTTCATCCAGTAAAAATCATCCATTTTTAACCAACAAGGACTATATAGTACAGGGGACTCTGCTCGAAGTTATATGGCAACCTGGATGGGAAGGGAGTTTGGAGGAGAATGGATACATATATATGTATGGCTGAGTCCCTTTGCTCTTCACTTTAAACTATCACAGCATTGTTAATTGGCTACACCCCAAATCAAAATTAAGTGTTTTAAAAAATCATCCATTTAAAATGTATTGTTCAATAAAATTTGACATCTTATAATCATCACTGTGAGATTCAGAGGTTTCTGAAAGAGGCTTCTGAGGTGGAGGACCTGCCGGGTCTAAAACTGAAATGCAAGGTTGACTAAAAAAAGGGAGCATTTTTTCCTCCTCAGAGAAGGAGGTAGGGTGGATAGAAATGGAAAAAAAAAAAATAGGCAGTGGGTAGAAGTAGAAACAGGGCTTCCCAGGTGACCCAGGGAAGTAAAGAATCCACCTGCCAACCAAGAGACCCAGGTTCGATTCCTGGGTCAGGAAGATCCTCTGTTAAAGGAAATGGCAGCCCACTCCAGTCTTCTTCCTGGGAAATCCCACGGACAGAAGGCAGAGTCCTAGAGTGGCAGGCTAGAGTCCACGGGGTTGCAAAGAGTTGGATAAAACTTAGTGACTAAACAGCAGAAGTGGGAATGACGTTGAAAGCACTGCCTAATGTTATCTGTTTCTCCTGTGTAGGAGGAGGCTAGGTATGTGTTGAGATAAAGGTGAACAGGAATGAGACAGGTTCTACTGCAGAGTATGGAAGTTCTGAAATAGCTTACGTGGGGAGTAACTGACAAGGGACATGTATGGAGGTGGCCCAGCTCAGCATGTCTGACTGTGAGAACCAGCCTGCGGTGGCCATGGAGAATGCAGGGCTGGACTAATCCCAGGTTGGGGATTTCTCAGGGCATGGAGACAAGGGGTAGAGAAGATGAGATTGTTCTGAGGGTTGTAAGTAAGGCTGATGAACGGTGGTACATGCTGCTTAGAGAAGGAAGTGAAGTAACGAGGGATTTGAGATGCAGGAGATAGTGGAGGGGTTGAGAACTGGAGGCCTCGATGGAATCTCATATTTGGTGGGGTAGAAGTTTACAAGATGCACAAGGGGTTGCTGGCTGGCTGGGTTAGACATTCCACAGGAGGACCTGTTCTAAGAGATTCAGGTTCAGGTTATGCGCACAGGAGTTAGCTGAGGAAGTAGAGGGGAATCAAAGTTATCTGGACAATTGGCAGAAGACACACACCAAAAAGACTGCTTAGCACTAAGTGCTTTTAGAAAGCACTAGCAGTGTTTACTGGCAAGAACTTTTCTCCAGAGACTTTGGGAGTATGATATATTGTACATTGTACCCTAACACCTGTACTTCCAAAGGCTTTTAGCACCCTATTGCTACCACCCACTTATATGAATACCTGCAATTGCATTTAAATTAGTCTTTCTCTGAATATCCTTGCTCTGTTCTCAATACAGCAGCCAGAAAGAGTCTTTTAAAGCCTAATTCACATCTTAACACTTTTCTGTTCAAAATTCCCAAGTAATTTCCCATCTTATTCAGCAAAGATGTCCAAGGGCTTTCTAGACCTACATGCCATGACCTCCCTACCCCCACCTCCTTGCTCATTTGGCTTCAGTTTCATTGGTTTCCTTGCTATTCCTGGACCACCTCTTGCATGCTTTTATTGCAGAATATTTGCACTCACTGTTCTTTCTGCCTGCTAATTTTTCCTCCATATGTCTGTGTTTACTTCTTAACCTCCTTTTGGTCTTTGCTTAAATTTCACCTCACTCTAGGGCCTTACCTGGCCACCCTATTTCATATTGATCTTACCCCTTCTACAAACACCTTGTTCACTCCTCTGATTTATTTTTCCTTTAGGACTTCTTGTCTGCCATCCTGTATGTTTTTCTTATTGTTTATTGCCTTCTCCTTCAACATGAGAGTAGCCACCATTAGAGTAGTAATTTTGTCTGTTTTGTTCTCTTTGGTACTTAGAACAGTGCTTGCAACTTTAATATGAATTGACTGAACAGATCTGCTCTTAAGAGATTCAGTTTTCATTGAATGCAATCTTAGATAGACAAAGGAGAAAGAAACATGATTAAAAGGTCTTTTTCTCTGGAAAAAACTAAGAGAGAAAAAAGAGACTAAAAAGCTACTGTTTATTACCAGATCCTTTATAGTCCAAAGTCAGATCAAAGGTCAGAGAAAGAAAATAAGGGAGTAGGATAAGATTTTTAAAAATCAACTGGAAGTTTTGCATGCTAAGGATATATTCTAGGAAAAGCCTACAGTTGAATTTAAAATCCCTCCACATCTATACAAATTTAGATGGTAAGAAGCATCATTAGAAAGTGTATTTTTTAAAAGTGTAATATTAGGTTTAAGTGGCCAGTACTTTATTACCTTTTCATAGTATCAGTTTTTTACTACTGCTGAACAAATTAACACAGATTTAATGGATCAAAACAACAAAACTTTATTATCATATAGTTCATATCAGAAGTCCAAAATGAATGTTACTGGGCCAGAATCAAGGTATTGGCAGGGCTCACTTCCTTATGGAGTCTCTAGGGGAGAATCAGTTTCCTTAGTTGGCCAGTACTTTAAAGGGGGCTAAACATAGGCTGACAAGATGCTCTTGGTAAAGTAGATGATAAAAATGTTTACTTCAAATGAAGTTTTCTTAATATGAAAAAGGGAAAGATACATCTTGTGAATTTTGGGAAAAAAATAGGGTGAATAAAGTGTTAGAGAAACAGGGTATGTGTTGGACAGGAAAATGAGGGAAGGTAGTTAAATATAAACCTGGGTTTATTTGCAAAGCTTTGATCTTGATAAATGGTACCCTCTTAAAACAAATACCTCTCCAGGGAGCTCATGACATATTTGTTTCAAAATCTAGGCTATAGTCCAAATGATTTCAAATTCTAGGAGAAATTGTTGGTTTTGAATCCATTGTACTGGGTGTTAATATAACACATCAGAAAATATTGTCAGCTATTAAGAAGAGGTCAATATATAATTGCTCAAACCAGGCCTTAATAACTAGAAATTTATAAATAAGTCTGTTAGTCTTTGAATTCTATAAATGATTAACAAATAAATATTTGTTTAACTGAATTAGAAGACTTTAAACATGGTCTGTTCTTTTTCAAGAAAGGCTATTATTTGAAATGATTAATCTGTACTAAACAGATTATGTCTATACTTATGTTTGAATGTTGATGTGTTTGCCATAGGTATTCTGTGAGCTGGATGAAGGTGCTCTAGTCCAAAATTATAGGAAAAAATTAGACCAGTGCAAATAATTTTCCCAGTTTATAGTTTTTCTCCCATTAACTTTAATTTCAGTGTCAAAAAAGGTACTCTTTGGGACATTTTTCAGGGACACTGAGTTGTATAGCTGATAAGTCTTTTCTTTTTACATTGGCTATTTACAGACTTCATGGTACACCTAAGCACCACCCATAGCAAAGTGAATGGCTTTATGGTATGCATTCCTATACTGTTGATGATTATACCTCTGTTTTGGCTTTCTCTCCTACTTCTAACATATGCTATCTAGTAGTATTTTGTTTTAAACAGTCATAAATCTTTTGGAAGAACAAGACAAGAGATATATAAGTCCATTCATATGTATATAAAATTATGTTTTATATAATATAATGTTTAATATATATGTTTTATGTAATATATATTATATATGCATTATATAAATTATGTTTAGTTGTTTGAATTTTATTTTTTCACTAAGAGCATGGTGCTGTCCAATTATGTTGCCTCCTGAACAAGTATGAGAATCTTTGATTTAGTGTATTAGCTGATAGGAGAGGAGAGAAGATTCTTTATAATGTCTGGAAGATATCAAACTATACATTCATCACTAGCTGATAATTTTTTAAAGACCTATTTGGTTCATTACAGAAAAGTATAGTCTTCATAATACATACTACAATCTAACCATTCTATGAGCTGACTGACCATTCTTCCTAGTTTAGCCTCTGGCACAACTTATTTACAACTCCCTTTTTCAAGGCTTCTTCACTAACAACCAATTCATTTTTTTTCTTGTAAATTTTTACTTAGTTCTGCTTTTAAAATTACTGTGGATAATTAACAGTAATTTTAAGCCCCATAGCAGGCCTGTGGACTCAGGATGTAAACTACTGTTAAATAGTCTCTATCTCTGTGAGGAGCATAATTAGGTCAGTTAAGTCCACAGATGAAAGTCAACTCAAGCTGTTCAATTCTTTGTTTAATTAAGGATAATTAAGGCTTGACTTCTGTGTGAATGGGCTTGCCTGGTGACTCAGAGGGTATAGAATCTGCCTGCAGTGTGGGAGACCCAGGTTCAATCTCTGGGTTGGGAAGATCACCTGGAGAAGGGCATGGCAACCCACTCCCAGTCTTCTTGTCTGGAGAATCCCATGGACTGAGGAGCTGGGCATACTACAGTCCATGGGGTTAAGTTGGTAACAACTGAGCAACTAACACTTTCACCTTTCTTTCTGTGAGAATGTCTTCAGAACTCTGGCTAGGAATAGTTGAACCAGACAGTCATTTTATTTGCCGTGTCCTACTGCTTTTACTGCCTCTAGTTCATAAGCCCATTAGAATTTGGGAGAATTAAGCATTCAGAATTTCCCATAAAATAACTCTCTATTAGAAAAACAAAAACTAAAAAATCCTGCACAATAAAAACAGTGGCTTGGAACCCTCAGATATTTTAAAACATATATTAGTCCAATTGCCCTAGGGCATATGTCAATTATAGAACCAAAATCCACTGCCCCGTGACTTGCTCCTTTTTGACCCCTCCAGAGAAATAAATGGTGAAATATTCATGGCTCTTTGGAGCATCCAAACTATTTGATGAATGCTTTTTCCCTGAGTTTTGCCAAATGGTCCTGAACTCAAAATAGGATGATTATTCAAAGTTATTCTAAAAAGAGACATGCAGTTTGTAATTTCTTTTAAGAATCTGAAAAACCCTGGAAAATTAATTCTGTATTTTCCCCTGGCCCTTGCATATTTGTGATATGCTCATGGCCCCTCTTTTCTAATTCTCAATTAAAATAATTCATCATGTTTTGGATATTATCTGTTAATTTCCTCTTCTGAGTCATGATTCTACTGCAAGTCATTTAACTCCTTTCAGTAGCAACCAGTTATGATAAAGCAACCAGTAGACTATGTTATGTCAGTGAAAAAAGCACTATATAGCAAAGGTTGTGATTTTATCTCAATGACTTCAAACAGAAGTCTGTGATTTTATCTCAATGACTTCAAACTTTAAACATAAATTATTTCAAAATAAGAGGGGCTTCAGTATTTTTACATAGCATCAGATACAACCCAAACATCTCACTGATCCCCAAATGAGTATATTTCAAATCAATTAATAGTCCTTATTAATCAATATTCATATCTACCTGTCTGGGGGGGATGAATCAAACATTATAATTTCCATTTTATGAAAGAGAAACTAGACTGAAAAAGAAGTTGGGTATCTGATCATCTGGTTTCTGGTTTCAGCTCTGACATAAACTAAACATAGTATCAGGCAGGTTGTCAAAACTTTGTGACCTTAATTTTTTTCATATATAGGATGACAAAGCTTGACCTCATGCTCTATTCTCATCTCTTCCTCTATCACTCCTATTATTTTCTTGCCCCTATTATACTTTGGTAGATTGGAAGAGATCCTGCCCATTCCTAGAGGGACCTAAGAATAACTACATAATTTGTGGGGCCCATTGCAAAATGAAACTGTGAGACTTCTTGTTAAAAAATTGTTAAGGAAAAAAAGTATTAAGAATTTCAAGAGGGTGACCACAGAGCATTAAACTAAACACAGGGCCCTTCTGGACATAGAGACTCTTTGTAACTGAATAGATCATTTTACACCCCTGAGGCTGGTCCTGAAGAGACCAAAGGAAATTTTCCTTCTCATTTTGACAGTCTTTTGCTCTTAGTGCTTCCCTAATGACTCAGATAGTAAAGAGACTGCCTGCAATGCAAGAGACCCAGGTTAGATCTCTCGGTTGGGAAGATCCCCTGGAGGAGGAACTGGCAACCCACTCCAGTATTCTTACCTGGAGAATCCAATGGACAGAGGAGCCTATTGGGCTGCGGTCCTGGGGTCACAAAGAGCTGGATATGACTGAGCAATTAACACTTTCATTTTTGCTCTTAACAGAATGAAAGCAAGAGAAATTTTGGTGGAACAGTGACATGAATCATGAAAGAGAAGCAATAACCCCATTATTAGAAAGACAGTGTTTTAGATTGACCAAGGTGGCAAGATAGGGGGCTCCAGACTCTCCTTCCTCCCATAGATTCACTGAATAAACAATTTCACATGGGTCCATTTCCCTTGAGAGAAATATAGAAAAAAATTGAGTGACCCCTACATATTGGGTCACTGAGAAAATACCCACATCGAAATGGGTAGGAAGGGCTGAGAAACATATTCACTGCAGAGCCCACCCCCAAAATAGTGCCTTTCAATCAGGAGAGACGCCCCCCCACCACCTGCCAATTCTCAGTTCTCCCTGTGAGCAAAGGTTTGGATCACACACCTAGTGCCCCAACTTTTGCAACTGCCACTGAGGAATAGGAATGCCCAAATCACCTAGCTGAGAGAGTCAGTGGAGTTCAGCATTTCCCAGGTCCCACAGGATCTTAGCAAACAGAGAAGGAGTGGTTAAAGGGGTCATGAACACTCCCTGTGGTGACACCCCAGGGTCAGTGCAAAGGGAGCAGTCAGAACCTCCCATCTCCCAGTTTCTGCCAGAAGGGGTTTCACTGCATACTTCTCCAGCTGCTGCCTGAGGGTCCAGCTTCTAATCAGCCTGGATATGGATGCTATCTGGGATCCCAAAAGCCTAAAAGAGCTGGTGGGTATTTCCTTGACATTCTTACTCTGGCTCACAACAACAACAACAAAAACCAAGTCACCAGCTTCTCCTTTGAAATTTGTGCCCCAACTTTGGAAACTGCCACTTGAGAAGTGTGTCCTCAAATCACACGGCTCTGATATCCAACAGGGCTTGACAGTCAGAGTCCCATAGGACCATAATAAAATTAAAAGAGCAGTTTTCTAACAGGCAGGCAAGCACTTTTTGTTGGTATTCCCTCTCAAGGCCCAGCGCAGAGAGAACAGGCAAAAACATTCATCTCCTAGTTTCTTCTAGGAGGGATTTGGGTGTATACTTTCTCAGATGCTATTTGAGGTTCTGGCTTCTAATCAGCCTGCCTGTGGAAGCTGACTGGGGTCCTCCCAGGAGCCTGAAAGAGCTGGTGGGCATGTCCTCTGCTATCTCACCAAGTCTCCAGCTTCTCTCTGGAAGAAACATACCCACCCATGTAGCACACCAAATATTATGGCTGCCCCGTGAGGGACTGGCTCCCAAGGCACCGAGCTCTGGATACTGATTTGGCTTGGCAGTTATGAGTCCCCCAGTACCAAGAAAATGAAGAGGTAGTTCTACATGGGTGCACAGATACTACAAGAGACTATTCCCTCTGGCTCAGCAGACTGAGTAGGCAAAAACACCCATTTCCAGGTTTCTCCCCGATAGGTCTATACTGCATATCTAATGTCTTGACTTTCAAGTTGTTGCTTGAAAGTCATGCTTCCAATTATCCTCTGTCAATGAAAGTGAAAGAGGAGATTGAAAAAGCTGGCTTAAAACTCAATATTCAGAAAACGAAGATCATGGCATCTGGTCCCATCACTTCATGGGATGGGGAAACAATGGAAACAGTGAGAGACTTTATTTTGGGGGGCTCCAAAATCACTGCAAATGGTGACTGCAGCCATGAAATTAAAAGACCCTTGCTCCTTGGAAGAAAAGCTATGACCAACCTAGACAGCATATTAAAAAGCAGAGCTATTACCTTGCTAACAAAGGTCTGTCTAGTCAAAGCTATGGTTTTTCCAGTAGTCATGTATGGATGTGAGAGTTGGATTATAAAGAAAGCTGAGTGCCGAAGAATTGATGCTTTTGAACTGTAGTGTTGGTGAAGATTCTTGAGAGTTTCTTGGACTGTAAGGAGATCCAGCCAGTCCATCCTAAAGGAAATCAGACCTGAAAATTCAATGGAAGGACTGATGTTAAAGATGAAACTCCAATACTTTGGCCACCTCATGCGGAGTTGACTCATTGGAAAAGACCCTGATCCTGGGGAAGATTGAAGGCGAGAAGAGAAGGGGACAGCAGAGGATGAGATGGTTGAATGGCATCACTGACTCGATGGACATGAGTTTGAGTAAGCTCCAGGAGTTGGTGATGGGTAGGGAAGCCTGGCATGGCATGCTGCAGTCCGTGGGTCGCAAAGAATCGGACACAGCTGAGCGACTGAACTGATTTGAACTGAGAGCTGATAGGTAAGGCAGTTAGTAGTCCTCTGGGACCCTAAACAGCCATGTGGGCATTTCCCACTGCCTTTGGGACAATGACAGGTCTTAGTACCCAGCAATCTACTGGGAGCACTAGGAACAAAGAAAGTGGCTTGGTCAATCACAAAAGTTTAAGAGGCAACCAGGAGCTCAGGCTAGGCTGACTCATGAGGTTCATGTCCTACAGGAGGCAGTCTGGCAAGACTGGAGAGGTGGCTGTTTTATCTGATACACAGAAACAAATGCAAAGAATCAAGAAAAAAAATAAGTGAGAAAATATATTCCAAACAGAAGAACAAGATAAATATCCAGAAACTGACCAGATGGCATCACAGTTAAATTCTACCACATTAGAATTAATACCAATCCTTCTCAAATCCTTCCCAAAAATTGAAGAAGGAACATTCCGAACTTATATTACAAGGCAAACATTACACTTATACTGAAGCCAGATAGGGATACAAAAGAAAATTAGAGGCTAATATCCTTGATGAACACAGATATAAAAATGCTCACCAAAATTTTCATAAACTTAACAGTACATTAAAAGGATCATACACTATCATCATGTGGGATTTATCCCTGGTTCAACATTTGTGAATCAAAATATGATATACCACATTACAAAAATTAGTGATAAAAATCATATCTCAATAGATGCATAAAAAGCATTTGACAAAATTCAATATACTTTCATGATAAAACGGATTCCCTGGTGGCTCAGACAGTAAAGAATCGGCCTTCAATTCAGGAGACTGGGATTCAGTCCGGATGATTCCCTGAAGAAGGAAATGGCAATCCACTTGGGTTTTCTTGCCTGGGAATTCCATGGACAGGGGAGCCTGGTGGGCTACAGTTCACGGGGTCACAAAGAGTTGGACATGACTGAGCAACTTTCACATTCATGATAAAAACTCTCAAGTTAGGTATAGATGAAATGTACCCCAGCATAATAATAGCATATCTGACAAGCCCACAACTAACATACTCAATGGTGAAAAACTGAAAGCTTTTCCCGAAGATCAGAAACAAGAAATGGATGCCTATGTTCACCATTTCTGTTCAACACGAGGAAGTTATAGCTGGAGCAATTATGCAAGGGAAAAAGAGGCATTCAGATCTGAAAGGAAGAAGTAAAAGTATTTGGAGATGATATTATATTTAGAAAATCCTAAAGGCTCGACTAAAAAGCCATTGGAATTAGTAAATAAGTTTAACAAAATTACAGGATACAAGATCATTATACAAAAACTAATTGCATTTCTGTACACTGGACTGCAAGGAGATCCAACCAATCCATTCTGAAGGAGATCAGCCCTGGGATTTCTTTGGAAGGAATTATGCTAAAGCTGAAACTCCAGTACTTTGGCCACCTCATGCGAAGAGTTGACTCATTGGCAAAGACTCTGATCCTGGGAGGGATTGGGGGCAAGAGAAGGGGACAACAGAGGATGAGATGGCTGGATGGCATCACCTACTCGATGGTCGTGAGTCTGAGTGAACTCCGGGAGTTGGTGATGGACAGGGAGGCTTGGTGTGCTGCGATTCATGGGGTCGCAAAGAGTCGGACACGACTGAGCAACTGAACTGAACTGAACACTGACCTGTTCTCTGTACAATGAACTACTGAAAAGAGAAATTAAGAAAACAATCCCACCTATAACAGAACCAAAAAACTAAAATACTTAGGAATAAACTCACTCAAGTAAGTGAAAGAGCTGTACACTGGAAAGTATAAAACATTGAGAAAAGAAATCAAAGACAATTAAATTGAGAGATATTTTCTATCATGGATTGTAAGAATGTATATTGTTAGAATGTTTATATTATGCAAAGCAATCTACACATTCAGTGCAATTCCTTTCAAAATTCCAATGGCTTTTTTTCACAGAAATATAAAAAGCAATCCTAAAATTTCTACAGATCCACAAAAGCCAATGAATTGCTATAGCAATCTTGAACACAAAGAGCAGAGGTGGAGGCATCACACTTCCTGATTTCAACTATGTCATAAAGCTGTAGTAATCAAAACAGTGGGTACTGCCCAGGTGGCTCAGTGGTAAAGAATCTGCCTGCCAACACACAAACCACAGGAGACAGGGATTTGATCCCTGGGTTGGGAAGATCCCCTGGAGGAGGGAGTGGCAACTCACTCCAGCAGTTTTGCTGGGATAATCCCATGGACACAGGAGTCTGGGCAGCTATAGTCCATGGGGTCGCAAAGAGTTGGACTTGACTTAGCAACTGAGCATACGTACACACACAGTCGAAACAGTATGGAATTGGCATAAAGACAGACACATAGACCAATGGAATAGAATTAAAGCCAAGATAAACCCATGAATATATATGATCAGTTAATTTTTTACAAAAGCACCAAAAATATCCAATGGGGAAAGGATAGTCTCTTTAATAAATGGTGTGAAAACTTGATATCCACATGCATAGGAATGAAATTGGACCTCTATTTTACATCATGCACAAAAATCAATTTAACATGTATTAAAGACTTTAATGTTAGACCTGAAATCATGAAACTTCTAAAATAAAATACATAGGATAGCTCCTTGACGTTTGCCTTGGTAATGACTTTTCTAGATATGACAGCCAAAGCACAGGCAGCAGAAGCAAAAGTAAACAAATAGAATTTACAAAAGTGAAAGTTCTGTACAGCAAAGGAAATCAACAAAGTGCAAAAGAAATCTATGAAACCATGCTTGGGGCTGGTACACGGGGATGACCCAGAGAGATGTTGTGGGGAGGGGGGTGGGAGGGGGGTTCATGTTTGGGAACGCATGTACACCCATGGTGAATTCATGTCAATGTATGACAAAACCAATACAGAATTGTAAAGTAAAATAAAATAAAAATAAATCTATGAAACCAGAGAAAATGTTTGCAAACCACACAATCAATAAGAGATTAATATCCTAAATATTTACAGAACTCATAGAACTCAAGAACAAAAACACCAAATAACTGAATTTAAAAATAGGCAAAGACCTGAATATAGTCCTTTTTCAAAGATGACATATAGATGGTCAACGGGTATATTAAAAGATACTCAGTGTCACTAATCACCATGAAAATGCATCTCAAAACCATAATGAGGTATCACCTTACACCTATTAAAATGACTATTATCAAAAAGATAAGAAATAACAAGTGTTGGTGAGGATGTAGAGAAAGGGAACCCTTATACACTGTTGCTAGGAATGTAAGTTGGTATAGCCACTTACATAATAGTATGGAAAACAGTATGGAGATTCCTCAAAAAATTAGAAACAGAACTACCATATGATTCAGCAACCCCACTTCTGAGTATATGTCCAAAGGAAAGAAAACCACTAGCTTGAAGACAGAGCTGCACTTCCACGTTCATTACAGCATTTTCACAAAATCCGAGATATAGGAATAATCTAAGTATCTATAGATGGATAAATGGAAAAAGGAAGTGTGGTCTGTATTCACAATGGGGTATTATTCAGCCATGAAAAGAATAAAATCTTGTCATTTGTGACAACATGGATGAATCTGGAAGGTATCATTCTAAGTGAAATAAGCTAGACAGAGAAAGACAAGTACTGCAAGGTATTACTTACACGTGGAATCCTTTAAAAAAGTCAAGCTTATAGAAATGAGTAGAATGGTTGTTGCCAGGGGCTTGCTGGTAGAGGAAATAGGAAGAGGATGATAAAAGGTACAAATTTACTGTTAAGATGATTAAATTCTGAGGAGCATCAGTATAGCATGGTGACTACAGTCAATAACATTGTGTTGTATAATTGAAATTTGTCAAGATGGATCATCAAAAAAGCAAGGGAGTTCCAGAAAAACATCTATTTCTGCTTTATTGACTATGCCAAAGCCTTTGACTGTGTGGATCACAATAAACTGTGGAAAATTCTTCAAGAGATGGGAATACCAGACCACCTGACCTGCCTCTTGAGAAACCTATATGCAAGTCAGGAAGCAACAGTTAGAACTGGACATGGAACAACAGACTGGTTCTGAATAGGAAAAGGAGTACATCAAGGCTGTATATTGTCACCCTGCTTATTTAACTTCTATGCAGAGTACATCATGAGAAATGCTGGGCTAGAAGAAGCACAAGCTGGAATCAAGATTGCTGGGAGAACTATCAATAACCTCAGCTATACAGATGACACCACCCTTATGGCAGAAAGTGAAGAGGAACTAAAAAGCCTCTTGATGAAAGTGAAAGAGGAGAGTGAAAAAGTTGGCTTAAAGCTCAACATTCAGAAAACAAAGATCATGGCATCTGGTCCCATCACCTCATGGGAAATAGACAGGGAAACAGTGGAAACAGTGTCAGATTTATTTTGGGGGGCTCCAACATCACTTCAGATGGTGATTGCAGCCATGAAATTAAAAGATGCTCTCTCCTTGGAAGGAAAGTTATGACCAACCTAGACAGCATATTCAAAAGCAGAGACATTACTTTGCCAACAAAGGTCCGTCTAGTCAAGGCTATGTATGGTTTTCCCAGTGGTCATGTATGGATGTGAGAGTTGGACTGTGAAGAAAGCTGAGTGCCAAAGAATTGATGCTTTTGAACTGTAGTGCTGGAGAAGACTCTTGCAAGTCCCTTGGACTGCAAGGAGATCCAACCAATGCATTCTAAAGGAGACCAGTCCTGGGTGTTCATTGGAAGGACTGATGCTGAGGCTGAAACTCCAATACTCTGGCCACCTCATGGGAAGAGTTAACTCATTGGAAAAGAATCTGATGCTGGGAGGGATTGGGGGCAGGAGGAGAAGTGACAACAGAGGATGAGATGACTGGATGGCATCACCAACTTGATACACATGAGTTTGGGTGAACTCCAGGCAGGAATTGGTGATGGACAGGGAAGCCTGGCGTGCTGCTATTCATGGGGTCACAAAGAGTCGGACATGACTGAGCAACTGAACTGAACTGAAGATTAGATCTTCAGTATTCTCTTTAAAAAAAAAAAAAGTAACTGTGAGGTGGTGGGGATGTTAATTAACTTGGTGGTGGGCATCCTTTTACAATGCACACATATAGCGAACCAATATATACACTTTAAATATATTTCTGTTTTATTTTTCAATTATGCCTCAAAAATGAAAATTTTTAAACATAAAAATGAAAGTCAATGTTTTGTGGATGTTTGAAGCTTTTGAATATATTCATAATGCTCACCCCAGTCAAAGGGGCAATAGGTAACTCTGAGAGTTAGTATCTGAAGAGGCTCCCAATGACTTACATCTCCTAGAAACACCTTTGTGTTGTGACATCCTACATTGAATCTAGACTGGCCTGTGACTTGATGTGAATGAGTAGAATACAGCAGTAGTGAGGCTGTGCCATTCTGGGCTTAGCTTTAAAAGGACTGGCAGCTTCTGCTTCCTACCTCTTGAACTCTTGCTTTGGGGAGCCTCTATCATGGTATAAGAAGTCTAGCTCAAGTGTTGGAGGCACCAAGTGAACAGACCATGTGGATAAGCCATGTAATGAGAGAATCTGAAACTACTTGGAGAGGGACAATGAACCAGCTGTCCCAACACTGAGTTCAGTCTCCTGATGACTAGAGACCCCAAATAAAGTTAACTGTGCCCAGTCAGCCTACAGAATCAGGAGCAATAATAAATCTGTGACTGTGTTAGGCACTAAGTTTTGGGGTGGTTTGTTCCACTAAAATAGATAGCCTCACCAGTGATTCTCTCTCATGTGACTTAGAGGCTACCAGAAGGTTACCCAGTCTCACAGTATCTGTAAAACCATGAGATGCCAAGTTCCCAAGGAAGGGAGTGGTTGAAAGGGGAAGGGAAAGGAGGAGGAGAAAGGGAGAAGTAGAGGCTGGGGCCATAAGGAGAAGGGCACTGAGAGAGAATTTCAGCTGTTTGCCTGGAGCCAGGTCTAGCAGGAACAGCTGCATTTGGGCCAAGAATTCCGGTGATCTGTTTGATGGGTATTTGCCTTTCTTTAGGGGAGACTGGTTCCAAGTAGAAAAAGGAGTACGTCAAGGCTGTATATTGTCACCCTGCCTATTTAACTTATATGCAGAATACATCATGAGAAATGCTGGACTGGAAGAAACACAAGCTGGAATCAAGATTGCTGGGAGAACTATCAAGAACCTCAGATATGCAGATGACACCACCCTTATGGCAGAAAGTGAAGAGGAACTAAAAAGCCTCTTGATGAAAGTGAAAGAGGAGAGTGAAAACGTTGGCTTAATGGTCAACATTCAGAAAATGAAGATCATGGCATCTGGTCCCATCACTTCATGGGAAATAGATGGGGAAACAGTGGAAACAGTGTCAGACTTTATTTTGGGGGGCTCCAAAATCACTTCACATGGTGATTGCAGCCATGAAATTAAAAGACGCTTATTCCTTGGAAGGAAAGTTATGACCAACCTAGATAGCATATTGAAAAGCAGAGACATTACTTTGGCAAAAAAAGGTCCGTCTAGTCAAGGCTATGGTTTTTCCAGTGGTCATGTATGGATGTGAGAGTTGGACTGTGAAGAAAGCTGAGTGCCAAAGAATTGATGCTTTTGAACTGTGGTGTTGGAGAAGACTCTTGAGAGTCCCTTGGACTTCAAGGAGATGCAACCAGTCCATTCTGAAGGAGATCAACCCTGGAATTTCTTTGGAGGAAATGATGCTAAAGGTGAAACTCCAGTACTCTGGCCACCTCATGCGAAGAGGTGACTCATTGGAAAAGAATCTGATGCTGGGAGGGATTGGGGGCAGGAGGAGAAGGGGATGACAGAGGATGAGATGGCTGGATGGCATCACGGACTCAATGGACGTGAATCTGAGTGAACTCCGGGAGTTGGTGATGGACAGGGAGGCCTGGCGTGCTGCAATTCATGGGGTCGCAAAGAGTCAGACACGACTGAGCGACTGAACTGAACTGAACTAAACTGAGGGGAGCCTATGTTTGAAACAGTGTGCCATGTATTTAATAGTACCAGCTAGAATGCAATTAAGGTTACACGCTCAGCCACCCCATGTTTACTTTAGATCTGTCCTATTAATCATCCCTAACCCTGAACATCAATGTATGCAGTCAGTCCCAAGGGAAACCAGGCCAGAGTCACAAGTCTGGCGGGACCGCTGAAAACATGCTTACTTATATCTTTACTCTTGCAGGGTCAGAACAATCATTGGCATGTCAGTAAGACAGGGCATTTTAAATACTTGTTCTTTCACGCAGTAAGATTTTTTTTTCCTCCATTGTCAAAATAAGCAAAACATTTAGAAATACTGTTTTTTTCCCTATACTCTTAAATCATAGCTCTTTTAAGGGAAAATGTAGGAATGAAAGTTATCCGGGTTTATGAGTGGTTTAAGGAAGTAATACTTCTTTTATTAATGTGTATAGCATTTAAGAAAACTATAATGAAGAATGTTAATCATATGAATATTACTTTATATAGAATTTTTAATCAGTGAAATAAAAGCCTTTTCTTGTTGGTTCTTGGTGTTTTCCTATCTATATTCAAATTAATGCAGAAATAATAGTCATCATTTTACTTAGTGGTTATCAGGAGTTATAACATAAAGGTTTCACATATAAAATTTTATTCTCTAATAGAAAAAGAGAAATAATGGAAATTTTTTTAATACTTAAAATAGCTACAAAATGCATTGCCCACTCTGAGTGGTTTGATATTGTTAAGTCCCTCCTATCTTTTAAAAGATTCAATTCTAGTAAATATCACAGCCAAAGAGTTCCAAACGAAGTGCAATACTCTGATTCCATGTTTTAGGAATGATGCGTATAAACCTGGAGATGATTGGTGGGTTGAAAAAGTTCTTCACATGTCCTCTGACATTATTATTTCCTTCGAAAATCTGAAAGCAAAATATGAGAAACTCTTTAATGATTGCATAATGGGTATGGAAATCTTATAACTGAAACTAACATAATATTGTACATCAACTGTATTTCAGTTTAAAAAAATCTTACAGGTAACTTTTTGTCTTTTTTAGTTCAAACTGTGGATATCAATGAACACATACAACTTATCACAAAGATGATCCTCAATCAATTATGAAATCTCACTCCAGACATGCCTCTTTAGGGATATCACCTCTCCAATGATCTGAGTTGAAATAGGAAAAAATAAAGAAATCTGATATGGTGCTGTGAAGCAACCACAAATACATCTCCACCTTTAGCCTCCTTGTAGTTATGTGACTTTGAGCAAATTACTTATAGACTTTGATTTTCTGTTTTTTCCTCATTGGCCAAATGGAGATAATAGATTTTACCTAGTAGAAGTTGTTGTGAAGATTTTAAGAGCATGTCAACATATGACAAGTGTTTATTAAGTACCAGATAATAAGCATAAAAATGCAGGGTTGCATTTTATTTTAAATGTTAGTAATAGCTAATGATTATGGTTAGTTATTACTAACATTTAAAATAAAATGCAATCACACATTTTTATGTATTAATATCCTTTCTGTCATATGCCCTACATCCTCAACTAAACTGAGTTTGAGGTGTGCTTTTGTCATTCCCAGAAAGTTCCCCAAGATGTACACACATCAGAGACTGAGTCACTATTAGTTTATCAAAATGATGCTTACCCTACTATGAGAACATCCTGATACAGTGAGAAATAAACCAATCCAACCGAAACAAACCGGGGGTTTAGAGAGAGAAAGAGAGATTCAAACCCATTAACTAAGATAAGGGCCGGGTCCATGATGAGCATCCAGTAAACATCCATCCCCTACTCCTGTGTTCCCTCTCCTACTGGTTTCAGCCCAGTTCCCTTTCCTGGAATATTCGGTTCATCTCCTTAGCTTTGCCTCTAGTAAGATTTTAAATCCACATAGCCAGGAATTTAAGAGTGTGATGGAGTAGTTCATCTTGCAAGAAATTAATCTCCTCGTGGGGAAGGATAACAATTGTTTTCTGCTTAGTAACAGTATAGCACAGAAAGGAATATGGCCATAGGTATTTGATCAGACGTGAGTAACAAGTATAACTAAGCTAATGCTAAGATGGTAGGTTTTCTGCTGCTGCTAAGTCACTTCAGTCGTGTCTGACCCTTAGCGACCCCATGGACTGCAGCCCACCAGGCTCCTCCGTCCATGGGATTTTCCAGGCAACAGTGCCAATGCTAATATGGTAGGTTTTCTAGACCCCTGTTATAGATTGTACGTTTGTGTCCTTCCAAAATTCATGTCTTCAAACCCTCATTCTCAATGAGATGATATTAGCAGGTGAGGCCTTTGAAAGGTGATTAGGACTAGGAATGGGGGTAGGGCCTTCATGGCATCTCCCTCTGCGTGTGCACACACCGAGGAAGGCCGTAGGAGGGCACAACAAGGAAGACTGCCCTCACCAAAAACCTGCCCGTGGTGGCACCCTGATCTAGGATTCTAGCCTCCAGAACTGTGTGAAATAAGTGCTTTTTGTTTGTCACCCAGGCTGTGGTAATTCATTACACAGCCCAAGCAGGCTGAGAAGACCCTTTCTTTCACCCTCTTCCTCAATCAGAGACAGTTAAACTTCACACCATTCCCAGTTGTTCTCATTATTTTGCAGGTGGCTCAGCCAAAACAGAAAGATAGTATACATGGTCCCTGTCCCAAGACCAGGTCCAGGACTTAGAAGATGTGAGGAGTGATGCACATCAATGCACACTTATCAAATACAAGAGCTATTTGCAAATCTGAGGTATTGTTCTCATCACAGCAGTTTTCAAATTGTTTTCTTTTTGCCAAGATCTCCCTGTACCTTGTCCACCATTGAGGCTTTCTCCCTGTAAGGTTTCCAGTCCATTCCCTGGTCACTGTAGTGGATGGTGTAGCTCTTCACGTACATTTCAGAGGACAGAGACTTGCAACCTTGTGTTACAATCGCAGTTATCTTCTTAATTTTGAGCAGATCAATTTGTAACCACTGATTGTTGTTGTTTGCCTATGAACATGATTAGAACAATGGGTAAGACACAGGTTAAAACCTTTGCTTTTTTTTAGATCGAGATACTCAGAAATGCATTGAGGTCAAAGGATTTCTTTTCTGTTTCATCCCTGAGAATTCCCTTTCTCCTAGAATCCTCCCCTGTTCCTTCTCATTTATCATCAGCATGTTTAGAAACTTCTGGAATATTTTACCCATTGGACAATAGTTATTTGTTTACTTGTATTCTTTACTCTTTGAGGGCAGGGACTTAGCTTTGTTTCCAGGTACTAAACACAATGTATGACACACAGATGGAGCTCAAAAAATAAATATATTTTATCTGAGGAAAAAAGTCAATTGCTAAATTATCTAAATATTTTTCTCTTAAGCAAGTTGGTTTAAAATACTATGATGGTATAGTATAAAATGCATTGCAGTATACATTAAGTGCAAATACTGTTTGATTCCCCTTATACGAGATGCCTAGAATGGTCAAAGTCATAGAGTCAGAAAGTATATTGATAGATGCCAGGGGCCATAGGGTGAGGAGGCGTGGGGAAGAGAAATAGGGAATTAGTGTTTAATGGGGACAGAATTTCAGTCTAAGAAGGTGAAAAATTTGGGAGCTGGATGATGGTGAGAGTTGCACAACTATGTGAATGTACTTAGTTCACTGAACTGCACAGTTAAATATGGCTTAAAATAGTACGCTTTATATTATGCAACTTTTACCACAATGAAAAGAAAAGAATTAAATACTATGATGATATTATTGACATTATTTGGGAAAGAACTAGATAGTATACTTTCTCTTACTTATTTTAGAAAAGCTCCAGTTTTCTTTCCATTGCTAATGTCAAATGTCAATAGGAGAAGAGGTCCAATTTCTTCTTTTCTGATATTTCAAATAAACATGTTATTTGAGAGACTTGATAAAGCTACACCCAGAGCTGGACATGCCATAGTAGTTGTCTTGTCTCTGGCCTAAACAAAATGCCTAATCACATGTTTGGCATTAGGTGCTTAGAGAAAGAGGATCAGAAAGACTAATTGAGTTTTGGAATAACTTGAGATTAATTTTCATCTTTGGGAGATTTATCCTGGCCCATAGTCTCATTTGGGCTTCCCTAGTGGCTCAGTCGGAGAAGGCAATGGCACCCCACTACAGTACTCTTGCCTGGAAAAGCCCATGGACAGAGGAGCCTGGTAGGCTGCAGTCCATGGGGTTGCACAGAGTCGGACACAACTGAGTGACTTCACTTTCACTTTTCACTTTCATGCCTTGGAGAAGGAAATGGCAACCCACTCCAGTGTTCTTGCCTGGAGAATCCCATGGGCAGAGGAGCCTGGTGGGCTGTAATCCATGGGGTCTCAAAGAGTCAGACACGACTTAGCAACTAAACAACAATGTAGTATTCAATTCTATATGAAATAACCAATATATATTTTCTCAACATCACTCATATATATATGGCTGTATGTGTATACACATATGCTACAATCACATGTTACTGTATTTTTAAAGCAAATTAATTAAATGTACTGTATTAGATAATTTGGACTAATTTTGTAACACCCTGTAGTGACATCTGCTGGTGTTTTAGTGTGTCTTCAAGGTTGTGTAGAATTGATGCTTTTGAACTGTGGAGTTGGAGAAGACTCTTGAGAGTCCCTTGGACTGCAAGGACATCCAACCAGTCCATTCTAAAGGATATCAGTCCTGGCTGTTCTTTGGAAGGAATGATCCTAAAGCTGAAACTCCAATACTTTGGCCACTTCATGCGAGGAGTTGACTCACTGGAAAAGAGTCTGATGCTGGGAGGGATTGGGGGCAGGAGGAGAAGGGGACGACAGAGGATGAGATGGCTGGATGGCATCACCTACTCGATGGACGTGAGTTTGCGTGAACTCCAGGAGTTGGTGAAAGACAGGGAGGGCTGGCGTGCTGCAATTCATGGGGTCACAAAGAGTCGGACACGACTGAGCGACTGAACTGAACTGAAGGTTGTGTGAATGATACAGCATGCATATAGGTAACTAGAAGATTTTTGTAGGTATATATCTTTTTGTCTCTACCATAGAACAGATAGAGACACTTGTGCACATACTTGCACATGCCTGGTTTAGACTTTCAGCCTCTCTAAAGGAGCTCTATAAAAGACATTTTATACTAATTGAAGGTTAAGTGAAACAAATAGTTCTGACCTAAAATCCCCTGGCTGCCTTGCATGGCATGTGGGATCTTAGTTCCCTAACCAGAGGTCAAACGCATGCATCTGCAGGGAAAGTACAGAGTGCTTATCACTGGACTGCCAGGGAATGATTATTTTTTATTATCTTATTTATATTATAAGGCTTTTCTGGTAGCTCAGCTGGTAAAGAATCCGCCTGCATTGCAGGAGACCCCAGTTCAATTCCTGGGTCAGGAAGATCTGCTGGAGAAGGGATAGGCTACCCACTCCAGTATTCTTGAGTTTCCCTTGTGGCTCAGCTGGTAAAGAATCTTCCTGCAATGTGGGAGACCTGGGTTTGATCCCTGGGTTGGGAAGATCTCCTGGAGTAAGGGAACAGCTACCCACTCCAGTATTCTGGCCTGGAGAATTGCACTATACAGTCCATGGGGTCGCAGAGTCAGACCTGACTGAGTGACTTTCACTTCACTATTTATATTATAGAAATTAAATAAAAATATTATACAACACTGTCACTTTTATTACTATAATTTCTGTGGGTCTCAGTTCTCCCCTTTTGCACAATTGCAAAATGAGTACTTGGGTTGCTTCAGATGGTACAAGGACCACAGATCTGTTTATTTGGAGAGTGGGATTCCTGATTCTGCCACCAGGCTAAACTAAAATTATTTAACTTCCTTTGTGGCTAGACTTGGCTACAATCCAGAGTCACAGACTACAACCCATAGAGTCACACAGTTGGACACGACAGAAGCAACTTAGCATGGATGCGTGTGTTTAGACCTAAAAGGAAACTCTGGGCCAGATGCTTTGTAAAAACCCCTTGCCTTTCTAACATTCTGTGACTCTGTAGTAGTTGAGAAATGAATTTCAGGGCACAGACATTGGTCCCCGAGACTATCCAAATGGAGTCTGTGCTAAGTCTCTTCAGTGCATCTGACTCTTTGTGACTCCATCGACTATAGCCCACCAGGCTCCTCTATCCATGAGATTCTCCAGGCAAGAATACTGAAGTGGGTTGCCATGCCCTCCTCCAGGGGATCTTCCCAACCCAGGGATCAAACTTCCATCTCTTATGTCTCCTGCATTGGCAAGTGGATTCTTTACCTCTAGCGCCACCTAGGAAGCCCTAAGATGGGGTCCAAACTCTTGTTTACTCCACTTGCACCATACAACTCCCTTTTCCTTTCTGGTGGCCTAATTTAAGATTAGGACACGGAATTCTACAGAGAGTCCAGGGAACTGGAGTGTAGCTTTCTTAAGAGAGGGGCTTTCCTGAGCTATCAACTGATAGCTTAGTTGATAAAGAATCTGCCTACAATGCAGGAGACCCAGGTTCAATTCCTGGGTCAGGAAGATCCACTGGAAAAGGGATAGGCTACCACTCCAGTATTCTTGGGCTTCCCTTGTGGCTCAGCTGGTAAAGAATTTTTCTGCAACACAGGAGACCTGGGTTCGATCCCTGTGTTGGGAAGATCCCCTGGAGAAGGGAAAAGGCTCCAGTATTCTTGCCTGGAGAATTCCATGGACTGTATAGTTGGACATGACTGGGCGACTTTCACTTTCTTAAGAGAGCGTTGCTGATGCTGCTGCTGCTAAGTCACTTCAGTCGTGTCCGACTCTGTGCGACCTCGTAGACGGCAGCCCACCAGGCTCCCCTGTCCCTGGGATTCTCCAGGCAAGAACACTGGAGTGGGTTGCCATTTCCTTCTCCAATGCATGAAAGTGAAAAGTGAAAGTGAAAGTGACATCGTGTCCGACTCCTAGTGACCCCATGGACGGCAGCCTACCAGGCTCCTCCATCCATGGGATTTTCCAGGCAAGAGTACTGGAGTGGGTTGCCATTGCCTTCTCCAAGAGAGAGCGTTAGGTGGATAGAAAATAGGGAACTTGGCTTATGTTGATTGACTGGACTGTTCTGATTTCTTATGGCTTTCTGATTTTCCAGGTCAGTTGAAGAATGAAATAAATATGAGTCAATATTAATAGTTACCCTAGAACTAAGTTACCTTAATTACTCAATGGGCTAACATCTAGGGCATATAACTCTCTGTGAGGTGTTTATAAAACTTAGATCACAGATTTAAAAACCTGGTTTGGCAGCATTTTATCATGTCACCAATGTAAAGGAATGTTACACAGTTCTGAAAAAACAGGAACAAAAAATTTAAATGACACTCTTAAGAAAATAGAGGATAATGCTAGATTGTGGAGGGAACCAAAGAAGAGAAGATGATACAAATCTAAATCATTTACTGATAATGTAAGTTGTCTCATCAGGAGCTGGCAAAATACAGCCCAAGGCCCAGTCTGGCCTCCTGCCTGTTTTTGTAAAGTTTTATTGGAACACAGCCATGCTTATTCATTTACATATTGTTGATGACTGCTTCCTGCAACAGTGGTAGAGTTGAGTAATTATGACAGAGAATGTATGACTCACAAAGCCTAAAATATTATCTGGCCCTCTGCAGAAAAGTTTTGCCCACCCCTAGTCTAAATCAAGACCACAGAGACGATAACTTCTCTCTGAGCTAAAACTGTCAACACAACACACATCCTAGTTTTCAGACATAGGATCATACTCTGTAGAAACAAGGGAGGATCTTCTGGCTTCCCAGGTTCCCATGTTCCCTGGAGTGAGGGCCTATGCTTTCTTCAGAAAGACTAAGAGAACTCCATTCACAGGGGACAGTTTACCTTAGCTTGCCAGGCATTTACACGGCCCTGGGCATTAAGACGAGCAAGGAAGGGTCCCCAGTAATTTCCCCACCAAGACTTTTTAAACGAAGAAGCAGTGATTTGCTTGTTTTCTATCTTTCCACTTTCCATACCCAGCGGTGTGGAGCATCCTGTCAAGAGAAAAGTAATGTGATTATTTACACACCACCGATACTCCTTTGTGATATTTTGTACTTCAGCGGAGACAAATAATATTACTGCTAAGTAACAACAAAACAACCATCACAGCAATGTTTTCCGTCTATACATGTATTACTTAATGCTCTTAAATAGCTCCATTTTACAAATGAAAAAACAAGCACAGCAAGAAAAAGAAACTTGACTAAAGTAACACTGGTGAAAGAATCAGAAACTAGATTTGAGCCCAGGCAGTCTGACATCAAATGCCATGTTCTAAACATCTAAACTCATTTCCCTCCTTCAGAGAATCATGGAAACTTTGGTCTCTGCTTTCAGGTAGACCATATTCCTAAGTTCAGTTCAGTTCAGTCGCTCAGTCGTGTCCGACTCTTTGCGACCCCATGAATTGCAGCACGCCAGGCCTCCCTGTCCATCACCATCTCCCGGAGTTCACTCAGACTCACATCCATCGAGTCAGTGATGCCATCCAGCCATCTCATCCTTTGTCGTCCCCTTCTCCTCCTGCCCCCAATCCCTCCCAGCATCAGAGTCTTTTCCAATGAGTCAACTCTTCGCATGAGGTGGCCAAAGTACTGGAGCTTCAGCTTTAGCATCATTCCTTCCAAAGAAATCCTAGGGCTGATCTCCTTCAGAATGGACTGGTTGGATCTCCTTGCAGTCCAAGGGACTCTCAAGAGTCTTCTCCAACACCACAGTTCAAAAGCATCAATTCTTCGGCGCTCAGCCTTCTTCATAGTCCAACTCTCACATCCATACATGACCACAGGAAAAACCGTAGCCTTGACTAGACGGACCTTAGTCAGCAAAGTAATGTCTCTGCTTTTGAATATACTATCTAGGTTGGTCATCACTTTTCTTCCAAGGAGTAAAACATCCATGTATATACGTGAAAGTGAAAGTGTTAGTTGCTCAGTCATGTCCTACCCTTCACCCATTGGACTGTAGCCTGCCAGGCTCCTCTGTCCGTGGGATTCTCCAGGCAAGAATACTGCAGTGGCTAACCATTCCCTTCTCCAGAAAATCCGAACCCAGGGATCAAACCCGGGTCTCCTACATTGCAGGCTGTTTCTTTACCATCTGAGCCACCCAGGAAGCCCCTATGTATATAAGTATCACAGAGACAAGACACTTTGTTCTTGCTAGTAAATCATGTAGACATTTTCTTGAAGTGATACCTTACTTTCTCCAAGAAAAAAGAGGCTTAAAAGATACTAATTCAAAAGATACTAGTTCATAGATACTAATTCTATAAACATCAAGAAAGTGAAGAGATCTTAAAATTAATGCTTCTTGTATAGAAAATGGAGGTTTTAAACAGACTAGCATTGTTGAATGTCACACTTTAGGGTAGCCTGACTCTATAACCTGAACAAATGACCAGTTCACATCATATACCATATGGAAAGAAAAAAAAAATGACTTAAAGAGCTGTTTCAGGGCTTCCCACGTGGCTCAGTGGCAAAGAATCTGCCTGCTAATGCAGGAGACATGGGTTTGATCCCTGGGTTGGGAAGATCCCCCTGGAGGGGGAAATGGCAATCCACTCCAGTATTCTTGCCTGGAAAATTCCATGGACCAAGGAGCCTGATGGGCAGTTCATGGGGTCGTAAAGAGTCAGACACAACTGAGCATGCACACGCTCTACTATGGAGCTGTTTCAAGTTTTCCTGCTTATACAAAATTTGCATTTTATGTGGAGGATGTTCTATACCATGGTTATCTGGGCATGGGTAAAATGCCCTTTCCATATCCCTCATGAATATCAAGAGTTTATTGTACTATTATCTGCTTTGATAAGAAACTGATTCCAAGGTTCAGTTAGTTTCTCCACTGTGAGCTGTACTTTTTTCCTCTACCCTGAGAGAAGGTGCTGTACCTTCCCAGTAGGTGTGCTGCAGCAAGTTTTAGGTATGTTTGTATATTGATCTCCCTCCTCCCTCAGCCCTTGAGCAACTTGGTGGTGCCTGGATCAGCCAAGCCCAGGGTGGTCTGTTTCATTCTTTTACTGCGGACTGTGAGACTAAGGTTATATTCTATATATGCTTTGAAGTAAAAAATGTTGGAAAGTACCACTTTAAGAGAGAAGAATAGTTGATGAGAACCTTAAACATCTTATTATATATAGAAGAATTTTATTATTGCCATTTATGATTGCCTAGATTTATATATACCACAGGTCACATTACATCCCCTGAAAAACTGAAACTTACTTAGAAAAGGCTTGGATACCTACCTAGAATGTGAAACAGAATACAGAGTTCAACCAAGGTTTCAGGAAGTTGGGAAGCAGATTTAGTTCTCAAAAACAATTATTGAATACCTAATATATGTCCGTAATGTTGCAAGACACTTTTATTATATTAAAGTCTGAATGACTAGTTGGAAGGCTTTTAGAAGGGTCAAACCCAGTTTGACTCTCAATTCTTATTGAAAGTGGGCTGGTGGAGGTCATGCTTTGCTAGGGTCCTTCTTTGGAGGGTCAGAGCAATGTCCATATGGTCCAAACATTGTTCAGAGAAATGGTGCCTGCCCTCTGGCTGCTAGAATCAGTCTCAGTCTAGATCATTTCTTGAATGGAACCTGTGTTTCACAGAGGTTTTTCTAAGAGTCTTAGTAATTGGAGAAAACTAAAAATTCTACTCATTCTCCCATATGCCCCAAATCTTGATTTGATGAATAGCAGTGAAAAAATGTCCATGGCGTCGCAAAGAGTTGGACACTACTGAGAGACTGAACTGAACTGAGCAAGAAAATAATGCATCTGTGTTCCTTACCATTAACCTCACAACCTTGCAGTTCCAATCGAAGAGCAGGTTTGTTATAGGATCTAGTTGGAGAGATCCTAATGTATCTAGCCACAACAGGTGGGTCAATCTGATTCTCTTTGATTGTAGAAGCATCTGAGTTGCCACCAAAATACTAGAGGAAAAGAGGAAATTTTAGTTATGTAACAATTATCTATAGAGTGATTTTATAATAAAATTTTCATCCAATTTAATATTGTAATATTACGTTTTCAGGTAGCCTGAGTCAAATTAATTTGATCTTAGAAGATAATTGGGAAGACTTCTACTTCAGGAAGATAGTATAGATGAATTTTGCCCTGTTCCTCCTGCTGAGTACAACTGAAAACATAGAAAGACTCTGAAAGGTGGAGAAGAGAAGGCAGACTGGCTAGGGTTCTCAGGACCCAAGGATCAACACGGTGTCAGTCCCCTGGGTTTTCTTTTTACCTCATATACAGACTTATAAGTAAGGAAGCCCGGAATCAGGAGCCACCAATAGGTACAGACAAACATACAAACAAAAACAAAATAAACAGCAAAAGCATTTTTTCTCTGGCCTCAGGACCAGGAAAAGGCAGTCTAGCAAGACTGAAAACTTGTAGGCAACAATTGTTCTACTTTAAGCCACATACCATAGGTTAGAAAACACTGTGTCCCCTTCCCTACCAACAGCTGCAAAGGCCAGATGGGGAACCTAGACTCCCATGCTCATGAGACTGTAACGAGGCACCCCAACACTGTCACTGGAGTTGTGTCAGAGAAAACAAAATAGAGACCCTGGATTTCCATCTCTTCTATCTTATAATAAGGCTCTCACTCTTGTAGTGTCAGTGGAGACCATTCCATCCCTACTTATTTGCAAGGAGGAGAGGGGTCCCAGCTCACGTGTCAACAGAGGAGGCCAAGTGGAGAATGGACTGTGACCTCTACCTGGCAGTAAAGAGGCTGTGTCCCATCCCCCTTCCCTGGCAGAGCAGTGTCAGAAAGAGCCAAGGAAGATCAAAGATAAGAGCAGATATCAGTAGCATTGAAAACAGAAAAGCAATAGATGAGAGCAATCAAACAAAGGGCCAGTTCTTTTAAAAGACTAAAGAAAATTGGCAAATCTGTAGTAAGACTGATAAAGCAAAAAAGAGAAGAGATTCATGTTACCAATATCATAAATGAAATAGGCAACATCACTACAGACCCTACACAAATCAAAAGGACAGTAAGGGAATAATACAAATAACCTGTACATGTATATTTAACAACTTAGAAGATAGGACTCAATTGACTGAGAAAACACAAACTATCCCAATTCACCCAAAATGAAATAGATAATCTGAATAACATGTAACTATTTAAAAAAATGAATTCGTAACTTAAAAAGTCCCAGAAAAGAAATCTCCAGGACCACGTGGCTTTTACTGGTGAATTATACCAAAAGTTTAAAGAATTAACATCAATACTAGATAATCTCTTCCAGAAAATAGAAGAGCATACCTAATTTATGTTATGAAACTAGTATTATTCTCACATTAAAACAAAAGGACAGTAGAAACAAAACTATACACAGATAACCCTCACAAACATAGATGCAAAAATCTTCAAGCTATGGACTTTAATCTGTGTACTCTCTGCAATACTGATTGCTAAGACTCATAATTTAAGGTTTTCATGATCTATTCTAAGGTTATGGTGCAAATGATTTATTATAAGAAATGGCTAAATGATGACATAGAAGATAGTAAAATAGTAAACGATTTACAGAAAAAAAAATGAAAGTGATTCAAGGTTATTAGTATAATAATGGTGGACTGATCCTTGTATTCAGATAGCTTTCTTTGGAGAGAGGGGGTAGGGAGGAGGGGAAGGATTGGGGTTGAAATAATTGGGTCATTGGGAATAACCCAGTGAGAAGATCCTTTGGAAGATCCAACAAGGGAACATCACTCCTCGGGCATGGCAGCAAAAAGAAAAGAAAAGAAACATGAGAATCACTACCTCACAGCATTGCTCGTATTAACAATACTATGTCCTTCACTTGGGGCTTCCTTCAGTTACACTGAACTAAAGAACAAAATAAAATGTGAGAGCAAAATCAAAAATTGGTGGTCCAGTTTTAGCATGGGCTCTTTAAGGCACACAACCAGATATTCTGCTATATATCATCTGCCAATCTGAGAAGTTTGGATACTTAGTTTGATGATAAAGAGATTTTTCTTGCAAGTTTTATGGAGTTTTGAAATTTTAGAAGTTAAGGTTATTTTTTTAGTTTATAATATACAAACACATCACTTTACCACTTTTCTTCATAAAACACTACCAATGCCGTTTGTATTTATAACACCCAAAGGTATTTTTTAAAAAGATATAGTAACCCTAGGCTTGGGAAGAAACAGCAGTGCCCACAAACCATCACATTCTTTGTGCTGTTGCCTTTGAAGATCCGCCAGTTTTTCTGATCAGAGCTGTAAGCCACACAGAACTCGGTGGTGTAGTAGGGCTTCAGGTAGTGTTTGGCGCCCTGGGTCTGGATCCCTGTGAGCAGGACTTCCTTTTGCATGTCTACCTGCAATATAGCAAAGCCATTGAGCAGAACTATCCTTGTCAACAAGTCACACACACACTGCCTGAAGTCACTGTACAGCTAACTTTCTTTAGAACAAAATAACAGCAAACAAACTAATAAAATGGCTAGGTGCAATCCATATTTGAACACAGGATACCTGGATTTGAACCCAAACTCAACCAGAAACTAGTTGTGTGTGACATTGGGAAGTTAGTTAATCCCTCCACATCTTAGTTTTTTTCATCTATAAAACTGGATATTGCTAGAACTAACGTCACAGGTTGCGAGTATGTAAAGTACTTAGAATGCTGCTTAGCACCTAGTAATTGCCATTTCCCCTAACAGCATTGCAAGAACAACAAGAAGAAATTATTAAACCACTGTCATTTTTATTATTACAATAGTAGTAACTATTATCAGGTTGGGGTTTCCCAGGTGGCTCAGGCAAGGCAGGAGCCAGAGGTTCGATCCCTTGGTCGGGAAGACCCCTAGAGGAGGAAATGGCTCTCCACTCCAGTATTCTTGCCTGGAGAATCCCATGGACAGAGGAGCCTGGTGGGCTACAGTTCATGGGGTTGCAAAGAGTCGGACATGACTGAGCAGGCGTGCATTATCAGGTTAGTAAGACATACCTGGATCCAAGGTTGAGGGTTAAATTCTGTTGAAAGTTTTTCTGCGATCCAAGCATTGTATGATCCACCATTGTTTAATCTTGCTAATTTGGGTTCCCAATAACCTAAATACAAAGGAAGAAAATAATTTATTCAGAATTAAAAGGAACATCCAACTAGCAATTTCTCAAGTGAATTTAGTCCCAGTGGAAAATCAGATCTCTAAAGGAACGTCTGTTTTAGTTAGGAAACCAGGCAATGGAAACGGGCCTCAGCTACTAAGTCAGTCCCTGATGATGAAATCTTGGTTCCAGGCCTGTGCCTGGACAGCTGTCAACCACCACCCACCCCCTTTTCTTGAATATAGGTCATGTTTATTTTTTCTCAGTTATGCTCATGTGGTTTCTGCTGAGTGTGCCTGCCTAACAGAAAGATGTGGGGCAGATTTATGGGAGCCTCATGATCCTTTCCCCCTGGAGGAGGAAATGGCAACCTACCCCAGTATTCTCCAGTCCATGGAGAATCCCATGGACAGAGAGAGGGCTATAGTCCATAGGGTCGCAAAGAGTTGGACACGACTGAACAAACTTAGCTTGTACACACGCATGATCCTTTACATTTGACCTCTTGAACTTGGCAAGAGTTTGAAGGCAAAGAGAGGAAATTGAGTTCGTGATGCACAGTGGGTGAACAAAAAATTTCTTGAATAGATGAATGGTTGGCAGAGCAAAGGGGTCTATTAATGGGAACTATATTATGTTGCCTGTAAGACCCTGTGGTTCTGGCTGGAATATTACACAGTTTAGTCCCATTGACACCTTTACAGTCTATAAAAGAATCAGTGATGAGTAAATTCTGCTTAGAAAATACACATAACAAAGTAAAGTTCCATGGCTAGAGATTATATCTCCGGTGGATCATTAATTAGATATTTTACTGCTCTCTTACTATCAAAATGTGGTAGAAAAAAGCCTTGAGAGGAGGAATGATCCATGGAGGAAGAGTCATCACGTATGGTTTTGCAGGCTGTATACAGCACAACTGTAGGAGGTCCCTTTCACAGGCTATGATGCTACTACTTACCCCAAAACTCAGAAGCCTGGATCTGTGAGTCAGCTATCAGGCCAGTGCTTAGTCCCATTGGCATCTTACATTCTACAAGAAATAGAACAATGAATAAACTTTGCTTAGAAAGCACATATAACAAAGTAAAATCTCCGTGGCTAAAGATATACCTCTTCTGGGTCAGTAATTAGTTGTTTTCACCTATCTGTGTGGCAGCTGACTTAAATATGTCTGATCATAAAATCATAAATGTACTGGCAAGACTGATATTTAATAGAAATGAAAATTAATGACACCTTAGTGGGAAACAACTTATCCATAAGTGCAAATAGTTTTTAAATTGATTTCCATCTTTTTGTATCTTAAAATAAGCCATTTTACAATATTAAGTACTACCCTTCATAAGACTGTGTTCTCAAAAGTTGACCTGAAAGTTACAATGTTATTTATGTCCTGAACAAAGAAGGGAATGCTAGCCACTGAGCTATTTGGATGTTGACACAGTGCTTGGTACTCAACAGGTGCTTAATAAGTGCTGGCTAGCTGGCTGGCTGAATTAGTGGATGGACAGATGGAAACTGTGTTTCTTGAATACCAAAATGCCAAGTTCAGTGACTATCTTGGTCATAGCTGAATTCCTGATATCTTTCCCTTCCTCTACTTTAGAAGTCTGGAGAATTTCTCACATGTGCTTTCCCATGGTTCACGAATCACGAACGAGGATGCTTTATTTCGCTTCAGCAAATGAGAGGAATGCCTTTGGTTTGAACCATTTAGTTTAAGATTCCTGGCGGACTGATGTTTGCAGTATAGTCAGACTCTAGGTCAGAATAAAAGCAATTACTGCTACAGATCATGCCTCTGTTATGTCAGAGTTCTCAGAGTTGAATATTTCCAACCTAAAACTTGGTGATATTCTAGGAACAGGTACTTTTCTGCTAAAACAAAAAATAATGTGGCTCTTGGATGATACCTCTGTCTATGATGAGAAATGGTGTCTGCATCCCTGCTCTCTGAATTTCTCCAACTTCTGTGTCTAGGAGCCACCAGCCAGGTTTTGATGCCTTCATTTCAAGAGTTTTAAATGAACCTAAAATAAAAGGCAACATTGCATACCCAAAGATTAACAGGCTAACACTGGTTGACTCCTATCAAAGAATCCTAAAATCTCTGCATAGCAAGTGATTTAGAACATAACTTGAGTTAGCCGTTTCTCTTTAGACAGTATTACAGGTGTATCAAAACAAACAACAACACACACACACACTCACTAAAAACAAATTGCCCTGGGACCTTAAAAAATCTCCATTACCCCTTACAAAAAGAAATTTTTCATTTATCTAAATATCATGTTACAAGTTAACCTATACATAATGCAGCTCATCAAAGCAACCTTGAATGATAATCACTGGGCCTCACAAATATTGTACATGTTTCCTTCTCTTCATTTTTCTAGTTTTTCTTTTTTATATGAGAAAATAAAAATAAAACATCCTTCCCTCATGTTTCATTTTTTCTATGAAGTTTACATTTTAGATAGAGGTGTACAAACATTGTTTCAGAAGAGCACTGAAAGAATGAAATCTCTGAAACCTCTGATTATTCATACTGGTATTTAACATTTCCTACCACCAGTTAATACTTATATTCTATCGACTATGATTTGTGACCATTTCCTAGATGAATAAAAAGTAATAGCTGATGGCCATCCTCCTCAGACACACTAAAAAAAGATCTCCAGCCTTCTACTCTCTAATGCACGTGTTAGGTGTGAAGATGTAAGTGGGCCAGTTCCCTGACCCACTTCTCCCAGGCTTGTGGAAGGGATAACTGATCTGGTAATACTTGGTGAGAAGTTAGAACCCTTTCTGTCCCTGATTTTAATAGAGTGGCTTCTGATAGCTTTGTTAATGAGAAACTGGTGTGTTGCAAACAGAATCCCCTTTTCCCCCGTGAGCAAGAGTGCTAAGTTGCTTCAGTTGTTCTTTCTGTAGTGTCCTATTGGGGTGTGTCAAACTAAAGGCTGAAGGGCCTGAGCTTGCTAATCACCCTTAGCAGCAGGACAATCCCATTTTCAGGTTGTATGCCAGCAATAAGTACATTCCTTCTTCCAAACACAAAAAACGACATACACTATAATGATTGTTGTTTGTTCAGCAGATTTGTTCAGCACTTGTTTCGTGTGTTCAACCCTTCTGAGTGTGTGCGCAGCCCCACATAGGCAGAAATTTCAAGGAACCTCCTGCTGTGAAGCTCTAGCTTACTCAGTGTGTGATTTGTTGTTGTTTTAGTCGCTCTGCTGCTGCTGCTGCTAAGTCGCTTCCGTTGTGTCCGACTCTGTGCGACCCCATAGTCGGCAGCCCACCAGGCTCCCCCGTCCCTGGGATTCTCCAGGCAAGAACACTGGAGTGGGTTGCCATTTCCTTCTCCAATTTTAGTCGCTCAGTCTTGTCCAATTCTTTTGTGACCCCATGGACTGTAGCCCACAAGGCTCCTCTGTCATGGAATTCTCCAGGCAAGAATACTGGAGTGGGTTGCCATGCCCTCCTCCAGGGGATCTTCCCAGCCCAGGGATCAAACCCATGTATCCTGCATTGGTAGGCGGGTTCTTTACCACTTGCGCCACCTGGGGAGTCTCTCTTCCCCCATCCTTAACCACATCGGGCCTGTTTGGACTAGTGTGCCTACTTCTGAGGCTGATTCACGCAGCAACTTCCCCACTCAAAATCCTGTAAAGGAATTGCCTTGACTAGCTTCTCAGATACCATTTGTGGAAGGTAGGCAGCTTATTAAAAATGCAGACTGCTGTGCTCCTGCCCAAGTTCCACTAGATCAAAGCATCTGCATTTTAACCAGCTTTGTAAGTTTTTATTATGCCTATACAGTTTGAGGATCAATGGCATCAAACACACTCCTACTCACACACCTACAATACACACCTACAAGCAATTCACTGGGACATAAAAATCATTTTTGATGGTTGTAGTTTGTTTAAACCTAGTCATTATTTTGCATATGAAAAGATTTAAATACCTTTATTATTCTTTGGCTTTTATAATCATTTAAAAATATATTCTTCACTTCATAAGTGAGTTTAAGATTCAGATTTCGACAGCCCAAAGATATCAGGGTGATAAGACTGAGGAGTAGAATTCAAGAACACTGAAATCCTGGTTCGTCTCTGATTTCTGCCCAACAGAATGTTTCAGATGCCTGATCCTTGTGGGATTCATTTTGTAATCTGCTTAAGACCTGGCCTGCTTGACACATAATGGCTTGGAAGAACGTGCACTAGACATAGCACCTCTGTAGAACCAAGCTGGTCTGGAGATTTAGTCTGTGCTGTGCTGCAAACAGTGCAGACACTGGCTGAGTCTTCTGTACTCTGCATGCAGTTTTGGAATATAGCTTTGCTCACGATCCATGTCAGAGCTCATGCCTGACTGCTTTGGAAGGAGATACACAAAGAGAGAATGGGAGAGAGTTACAGATGCTAAGTTACAGCCTTGCCATTTGTTACTGGGACCTTTTTCCATTGCCAAGAATTTTACCAGGCATAAGGGGCCAGACCCCTAACTGGTGCTGTTGAGTGCCGTTTTCTAGCAAGGTCTGGCCATGAAAGTGAACCACGTGAATGTCTCGGGAGCCGCCTAAGTTCAGCAGGTGCAACCTCACCCACTCTTGCTCGTACATTCTCAGGCCGGGCAAGTTGTAGATCATCCCATTGATGGCTGAAAGGACAGAAAGTTGCAGTCAATTAGAAATCTGTGTCTACCAGGAGAGAGGCTGGTAAGGAAATATAGGGCCTCCCACTCACCACCCATCTTCTTTATTACTCTCATGCCTACCCACCCTCAACCCTGCCCAGGCGTGGTAAGGGACCTCCTACAGTTCCTAACATCAGTGAGAGACTGAAACAGAACCACTTCTCCTCCTCACACCAGCCTGCGGCAGAAGTGTGGGTGAGTCCCCTTTCAAAGCAGTTTATCACTCTTTTCCTCAAATTTACATGTTTCCTGTTCTGTGCTTTATCCATTTATTCTTTATATTTATAATATGAATTCTCCTGGGCTACTTAAAAAGATAAGGACTAATTTGGGCAGATAAGTGCACTGTAGTCTTTAGAGAAAAGAAGGTAAGTAAGGGGATGTGCAGTGTATCACCCTAAGGCCTCTGAAATTCAGAAAGAGTTCCAGGCAAAGTTAGAAAGTTGTACTTTATCTTTGTTGGACCCACCAACCTTAGAGATTCATGTTTATCCTCTCATTTGTCTGAGTGCTCCTCTGCCCCTTTCCCAGCTGGGATGTCCAGGGTTCTCAGACTTTATCAACTCTCCCCTTACTGAAGTGTGTATGTTTTTATGCATCTGATAAACCTGGTCATCTTAAAAAAGAATACATATAAAATTTTAATGATAAAGCTTAGGGCCACCTTGCACTTAACTGGGACTGAAGTGAGGGAAGTTTTGTTGGTGGTGATAGCTGTTATTATTTATTCTTCTAAAGTTAAAGGAACTATTGTGGAATTTCAGGAACCAAGCAAATAAATTTTTGGAAGGAGAAGAGTTGAGATCATTTTGGCCCCCTTAAAATTATATCCGGTATGAGAGCACCTGTCTACATCCTCATAACATCAGCCTCACCTCCTCATCTTAGTTTCAGTGAATAGATCTCCTAAAAATAAAGGTTATCTCCAGCAGTTATTAGGTCAAACCATTACATTAGGATAGAGAAGAAAAGATGCTCAAAGTATCAAGTGCTCAATAAACATTTGCTGAATTTAGCTGAGTGATAGAGTTCATTCATTCATTTATTAATTCAACACACATTTACTTAGTGCATACTGCAGAGGCCAGGCATAGGTGGTCTGCTTATCAAATACCCTGATAAGTTCGACAGTGGAAGATTACCAAATTACAGCAATTTAGATGACATTACATTTAAAACTAAAATTAAACAGGATGCATTTTAGTCTTTCCTTGAATAATCAGGAAGCAGGGCCTCGAGGGTACTCAGCAGGTAAAGGACATAACCACGAGACAGTCTGTCTGCTTCTGCAGTCTGTGCTTTCCCACTGGGTTGAGAGGTTTTCAGAGGATGTGCTTCCTACCTTGAGACCAAACACCTTGGGCTGAAAGGCCTAGAGAAGGTAGGAGAAGAGAAAAGAAAGCTCTGCCTGGAGTCTCTTGGTCAGCTCTCAATCGACTCTATTCTAGACTGCATAATAGAATTTTTTAAACTTGTGTGATAAGCAGAGTCCAGAGGGTGGGATTTTGGAGTAGATTGTAAATTATATTGTTTTCTTACAGGTAAAATCAGATTGAATTCTACAATTGTATAAGTTTAATTAGGAAAAATAAGCTAAAAAGGGGTAGCCTAAGTATGTAAATGGGATGGGAGAGGGAGCATAGACCAGCTTAGCCTTGATGACTGGATAGGAGAGGTGGCAGTGAATTGATTATTGCTTATAATGTCTTTTTTTTTTTTTAATTCTTGAAGCAATAGCAACTTTCTTCTTTCCTATTACATTGAATGACTGACCCATCACCCAAAGCACAGGACCTTCCTAATCAGAAATCTCATAGCAATCACCTCTATTCATCAAACTCTGAAAACAGGATCTTCATTTGTTTTCTAATTCCTACATTCTTTAGAAATTTAGGATTTCTAAATCCTAATTACTTAGGATATTGTTGTTTACCATATCCTAAATTCTGCCTTTCCCTAAAACTGTAATTCCACTGCCAATTTACTGACTAAATTCCTAAATGGATTTCAGAGTAAATATACTTTTCCCTCTTTTCCCACCCAAATGCTGTCTTGGCACTCTTCCTCCATTACCTGGCTACCCAGTTTCCTAAATCACTTTTTCTCACATTCTTTGTGTTCCACCTGTGAACTGCTGAGAGTTACAAATATGACAGTCATTCTTATTTTGGAAGTATGTGTGGGCGATCACTTCTACATAAATAATTGATCCCTTAGAGATCAAGAAACAGATTTATTAACTGTTTAATTGCAGAACAATACTAATTCCTTTCCAGTTTGTGTTACCAGCTGAAGCCCAGTGACTTTTTGTTGTTTGGTTTGGGTTTGGTTTTCAGCAGCCTTGTGTGCTGTCTTTCAGATTTTGTCTGCTCTCTTTCACCTACACTGTCACCTGCCGGGTAACATCAGCCTAGTAGACATTTAAGGATCTGGTTTTAGTTAGAGCTCCTGTTTCCACAGAAGCATCTTATATCTGATTTTGAGAAGACCTGTGGGCAGGAATCACTGTCACCCAGTAAGTTGGTTCAGAGATGAGATCAAAGTCAGAAGAAAATACCATGAAACTCATGGGAGTTTTTTACTTCTGAGGATGCATGTCTCCAAGACTTTGTCGGCTTCTTGTCATAATACCAGCTCTTCTTTTCATCAAAGACCATAAAAAGTAGGACAAATTCTCTCATGTCCACAGGCATGTTGGTCTCCTTATGAAGTGTCCCTTTCCGGCAGATCAGAAGAGGCCCTATCAAGCCTGAATGGATATCTTTTTCCTGGAAGACAGTAAGAGCAGACAGCACACATTCACGGTTTCTCACGATTTTCTTTGCTCTTCTGACAATCACAGATCCTATTGAAAAGGAGACCTTCTCGGAGGCTCTGGAAAGATTATAAATGAATTATTGCTTAATAAACCTGGATATTTATTGTCTTCATTCTGTGATGCTCATATTGCCTTCCTCTGATTAATCCCTTATTTCAACATGGTAGTAATGATAATTATGGTGATGATAATGATAGGGATACTATTATAAATACTATTTATTGAGCATCTGTTAGGTTAAATATTTTCCCTGTAGTATCTTATTTAATTCTGACAATAATCCTATATGGTAAAAAATAAATTCATTGATTGAACAAATGTTACCAAGTGCCTACTCTACATGCTATGTACGGTTGCCTCCTTTTTAACTCTGGGAACTGTGGCTGAGAGAGATCAAGTAACTTTCCTAGGGCTACACAGTAAGTAATAGGACAGAAATTGAAATCTAAGTCTATGCTCTCTCTACCACCATCAAAATAGGGGAATCTTGAATTTATAGTTCTTTTATTTTAAAAAAAGAAAAAGCAGGAGAAAGCTAATGCTTGTTCAAGGAAACTGCAGATAAACATCTTCCTCCGTAAAGCAGTCACTCTAACTGGGGCTAACCATTTAAGTAATCCTTCCTCCTTTCCACTGAACAAATGCTTCTCACTGTCTTCTGAAGATCTGCATGGAGAGTCCCTGGTTTTGGCAGCAGTTGACTGTGGACCCTGATCCTTACACATGCCTCATGTAAAGCAGGACAGATATTTACTAAGAAATCGTGACATTCCATTTGATGGACTCAACTTAGAGGAACAACAAAAATTTTCAATGGCTGTGCTTACTGGGTTCACTGCTGAGTAGTAGGCCCAAGCCCGACAGGCAGACCCAGGGTTTTCTGGCCCGGATCGCGTAGTGGCGTGCCATACATAGGTATAAGTGCTATTGGGCTGAATAGCATTGTCTTCCTTAAACCATTCAGGAGAGTCATCTTCATAAGTCTTTCCTTCTGATGATTTTTCATAGGAAAGCCCATGGGGATGAAGAGAATATGGTCTGGATGCTAAATTTTTAAAACGAACCTAAAAAGAAAGGAATGATTCACAAATGTATTTAAGCTTAATAAAGCCCAACCCCCCAGATGTCAGCATTATGGGCTAAACTGGATGGCTATTCAATTGAATCTAAGATATATTGAATGCTTAGAATTGCAAAGTAATTTTTGTGTATTATTTAATCTAATTTTACAACCATCCAATGAGATAGGGCCCATGTAGTTTTCTCCAGAAACACCAAAATAGGTTTGTTTTTAGGCTCAAAGATTATCTACAAATGAAATGATAAAGATAGGTGCTACAGATCTGAAAATGAATGAGGCTTTGGTTTTACTCACAATAAGATTTTAAGCTACTGGTGTAAAGAGATATACACATGTGAATTCCAGTTAAAAATATGGAGACAAAAGGTACTGTAAACAAAGTATGGATGGGATTTGGTGGGAATGCCTGGGAGGAGCAATTCAGTTGAATATTTAGGAGAGCTTGGGAGAATTAAAGAAAATTTCTTCAGAGAGATGGAATTGGCCTATATAGAATGAACAGGAACTTGGCAGGGGAAGAAATAAAATTGTGAGATCATTCTTTTTTTTTTTTGAAGAGTGGAAAGTGAGTTGGTAAGCAGTCTTGAAAAGAAATGTAGTTATTTGTTAATTTTAGAAAATAAGTAAGTCACCTATAGCTTTCTTGCCACTTCCATCTCTACAGCCCTCTGGTGCTTGTGGAAATTCCTCCGATGATCTTATCAATGCTCGAAAGATAACTTACTTGTATAACATCATCCACTTCAGCTCTAATGACTGGACCAAGTATGCCAAGATGTTCTTCATACTCCCCCTGAGGATCAAGTTTGGTAAAAGTGCTATCAAGGTACTTTCGGAAAACTACTTTCTTGTATACGGTGTCCTCTGGAACATCATCAGTGTCTTCACTGAAATGAAAGTAATAGCATTTGTTTAAAAGAACAAATTAAAAACCATTCAAAGAATTGAGGAAATTCTCTGTTTCTGAACATAGCATCTAGTATAAACAAGATATTTGAAAATATTTAATGAACAAATGAATTAAAATATAAGTGACTAAAATCATAAGCCAGTAAATATCATTTAGCTCCCATCTCACATATTGTTTTTAAGCATATTCTCCTATGACCCTTTAGACTGGATCAAATCTCTCTCTAACACTCCCTAAATTTCTACAAAGTTACTGTAGTATATATAGTAAATCTGTAGTATTCTTATAGTGTTTCTATAGTATATATAGTAAATTATATATTATTTATTTGTGAGATTATCTATTAAAATCTGACTCTACCATTAGAGTGAAAACCCCATGAGATCAGGGACTGTGCTTAGCTTGCTTATAATTTTTATTTCCAGTGCCTAGCAAGGTACCTGGCAAATAGTAAGCAGATATTTATTTTATGTATTAATGAATAAGGCTTCCCAGGTGGCTCAGCAGTAAAGAATCTGCCTGCCAATGCAGGAGAAGGGGCTGGATCCCTGGGTTGGGAGGATCTGCTGGAGGAGGAAATGGCAACCCACTCCAATATTCTTGCCTGGAAAATTCCATGGACAGAGGAGCTTAGTGGGCTACAGTCCATGGGGTCGCAAAGAGTCAAGCACAACTTAGTGACTAAACAACAACTCCAATTAATGAATGACAAATATAATCAGATATCAACATAGCAGATTTTAATTTTAAAAGAAGATAAAGTCATGCAATGGAATAGTGCCAGTGTTTGGGACAGGCAGATGATAACGGTCAGTTGATTTAGAGGGTCACCTCTGTAAAGGCCACTGGATGGGTGGGTGTTTTATATTCTGAAAGTAGCCACTCTCCCCACATTTGCTTTTGCTAAATCACATCATTCTGTATGTGGTTCACCAGCTCAGTCTGGGGCTAGAGCATATCAGATTTTCCTACTGAATATTACATTTCCCTAGAGTCTGGGTGGTTTAGTCACTAAGTTGTATTCAACTCTTGCGACCTCACAGATAGAGGAGCTTGACAGGCTACAGTCCATAGTATTCTCCAGACAAAAATACTGGAATGGGTTGCCATTTCCTTCTCCAAGAGTCTGGGAAACAGGCCAGAAGCTCACCCGTGAATCTCATAGTATTTGTTATACAATACAAGCCATTATTAGAGAATGCCATTCTGCCTACTTTCTAGTCTTGCTATACTAGTAATCCCATGCTTCCAGACTCTAAGCATGGTATACAGTCCCCTAGAACATACATGAATGTGTGTGCTAAGTTGTTTCAGTCATGTCTGACTCTTTGTGACCCGATGGACTGTGGCTGGCCAGGCTCCTCTGTCCATGGGATACTCCCAGGCGACACGCATGAGGTTTTGAAGGAACTGGTTTCATCTCTTTACACTCTAGAAAACCTTACTCCCTCAGGAACTTGCTTAGCAATCCCCAGATAAACTAGTTATTCTCATATAGTAAAGGGTGTTACAGTTAAATAGGAAGTCACAGGAGAAAGTCTCTTAAACTCTGAGTTTTAATATGGAAATGCCAGGCACCAGATTAATGAAATAATTTCTCTGAATCACACCATGTGTTGTGTTTGCTTACTCTAGTTGCACTTTGATTTTAATTTATTAGGGTAACAGCTAGCTTTTGTGAAAGCTATGAGCTATATTTAGACAGTGTAAATATGGCCATCAGCTACCATGTCATCAGCTATACCCAAGAATTTGTAGTTGCTTTTTGTACCCCTTTCTCTTCTTTCTCTGTCTTGTCATCCCAGAATACAGAACCCAGTCCAATGTGGTCTTCCATAATTGTGCAAATTAAAATGAAAACTAACTTTAAAAAATACGTCAATCCATTAAAAACTCTCTGTTTTAAGTCAGTCCACTCACAAAATTGCATCAACTCCTTCAACTCTACGGTTGAAAAGTGGCTAGAACCCTAAAATGTTAGAGCTGAAGCGGATCTTGGGACCCACTTTGTGTAACTCCTTGTTAAAAAGACTGCAAATATCCCAATCAACTAGGAGTGGCTTAAAACTTTTGAAGGGTTTCTCACTGCTCTTGGTAAAACATCAAAATTCTTCCCAGGGCCCACAAAGCCTAGTAGTATCTTATCTCTACAGAGCTAGCCAAATACTTTCTTAGCACACACCCTCATCTTGAGCTCCAGCTATAGAGGCCTTTAGTCTCAGGGCTTCCTCCTTCCCCAGGGCTTTCATCATGATGTTTTCTCTGTCTAGAATGCTCTCCCCTCTTCACTTTCTGTTCATTTTCAGATCTCAACTCAAATGTCACTTTTCCAGTCAGACTTCCCACTTCTCATATCACCATCGATCACCTTTCCTTATTGGTCTTCATCATGGTTAATTTTTTTACACTTATTTATATGAGTGCTTGGTTTATATCTACCTGCCCAACTAGACACAAGTTCCATCAGAGCAGGAATCATTTGCGTTTATATTCTCTTTTACCGTCTCAGCACTTAGCACAATGCCTAGGAGAGAATAAGCCCTCATTAAGGAGTTATTGGACTTCCCAGGTGGCACTAGTGGTAAAGAACCTGCTCGTCAATGTAGGAGACATAAGAGATGCAAGTTCAATTCCTGGGTCGGGGAGATCCCTCGGAGGAGAGCATGGCAACCCACTCCAGTATTCTTGCCTAGGGAATTCCATGGAGAGAGGAACCTGGAGGGCTACAGTCCATGGGGTCATAAAGAATCAGACACGACTGAGCACACACACACACAAAGAATTATTAACTGAGTGATGCTATAAACCAAGTTAAAATAAAAGTTCCAATCAAGATGAATCATAATCTAATGAATGGCTCAATCGAGGGTATAAACTTGCTTTTTGCTTCTAAGCTACTTTATACCCTTGACCTCTGCAACTGGAATCACATGGAATCTGACTTAATCTTCACCAAGACGGTATATACTTCATACTGATCAGTTAACAATTTAAAAATATTTTTGTTAAGTAATGGCAAAAAGAGATTTCTACATCACAAATTTAGATTTGAAGCCAACTTCAGTGAAATCATATTGATTATCCTATAGCTATTGGTAAGTCGCTTCCCAGGTGGTGCTAGTGGTAAAGAATCTGCCTAGCAAAACAGGAGACACAGGAGATGCAGTTTCAATCCCTAGGTGGGGAAGACCCCTGGAGGAAGAAATGGCAACCCATTCCAGTATTCTGCCTAGGAAATCCCATGAACAGAGAGCCTGGCAGGCTATAGTCCATGGGATCACAAAGAGTCAGACATGACTCAGCAACTACATAACAACAACATTGATAGATTGGGCTCTGCACTGGAGCAAGAAAGAGGAGGGTGCTGATTTAAATACAGCATATCAAAGACTTCTCACAGCAGTGGCTCTTGTGTTGTCCAGATGTCACCTGAAGTGGAAAAGCTTATCTTGAAATTGACAATGGAAACAGTATAAGCCAAGTTGCACTATATAGGGGAACTAAATTATACTTAGCACGATTTGTCCAAAATCATCTTCTTAGACTGCTGTAATTACTTTTTTTAGCATTAGTGGAAAAAAATGAGAATATAAGAACTGGTCAAACCTTTGCACAAATTTTGAATAATCCCAGGATATTTCTTCAGCTGCAATGTAATAATTTTTTCTGTTTCCATTGTTGCTGCGGAGGTACCATGCTGCAATGTTGTCAGGATTTCTGGAGGAGCTGATATCTGTCCTAAGATCAGTTTGGTAAGGGTCATTATAGGCTACAAATTCAAATTCACCATAGTCTTCTTCACTGCTCTCTTCCTTCTTCCCTGGAATAATTTCAATATAATCTCCATCATCTCTACTGAGGCCTACTACAACCAGTGGATTAAATTCTTCTGGCATAAAAGTGTTATTTAGTGTGGAGTCTGGTGGAGGAGATGGCATCTGACCAATATCTGCATAAGGGAAAGTCTGACCAAATTCTGGAAGAGACAATGACGGACTTGATTCAGAAGTGTGGGATGTCTGATCAAGATCTGGAGGAGGTGATGTCTGCTTGAGATCAAGCTGGCCAAGGTCTGGAGAGAGAGACTCCTGGCTGAAGTCTGGAGAGAGGGCCGTCTGGCCAAGGTCTGGAGAGAGAGGCTCCTGGCTGAGGTCTGGAGAGAGGGCCGTCTGGCCAAGGTCTGGAGAGAGAGACTCCTGGCTGAGGTCTGGAGAGAGGGCCGTCTGGCCAAGGTCTGGAGAGAGAGGCTCCTGGCTGAGGTCTGGAGAGAGGGCCGTCTGGCCAGGGTCTGGAGAGAGAGGCTCCTGGCCGAGGTCTGGGGAAAGGGCCATCTGGCCAAGGTCTGGGGAGATGGATGGTTGACTGAGGTCTAGAGAGGTAGCTGTCTGCCAGACTTCAGGATCCAAGGAAGGGAAAATTGGACTCACATCGGTAGGGATGGCCTTGTTTCTTAGGTCATAGTTGGGTATCTGGCTGGGCTGTGTGGGAGGAGATGTGTTACTGTGGGCTGTAGTCGAATGTGTTGGATCAGAGTCTTGAATAGGGAATGTTTGATAGTGTTCCTCTGGGCTCACTGTCGGATAAAGATCTGGAGGGGAGCTAGTCTGACTGGTGTCATTTGGTGAGGTCTGGTCATGATCAGGAAGTGAGGCTGCAAGGCTAAGATTCATAGAGGGGAATGTCTGATTGAGGTCTATGGAAAGAGATGTTTCATTGGACGCATGGAGTAACAATGAATGATTATGTCTTCTGTCTGAAAATGAGGCATTGACCTCTCCTCTCAGAGAGTGAAAACTCCTTGGAGATAGAGAAACATGGTATGCAGGCGTCTCTTCCTTTTTCTTTCTTCGTGTCCTAATTAATGGAAGGCCTTCCTTCAATCTACTATTTCTTCTATCCTGTCTGTCTTGTAGAGGTTTACGTCTAGTTACCAAAAATGTTGGGTGGCCACTCTGCTTTCCATGACTGTTTTTGAAAGGGATGTTTGCTCCCCAAGTCCTTGAGGCATTCTGGGGGCTGTTTGGCAACTTATTAACAGTCTTGTTTTCATTAGCATCTTGGATTATTTCATAACTGCCTTTCTCAGAAACTAAATGCCATTCTCCATTCAGAATCTTAGATGGATTCTTTTGTTGTAAGAGTAACAGATCACTGGGAATGTCCTCCCAGGGCCCCATTCTGGAAGAAGAAGAGTTGTCTTGGCTTAAACGTGTCCTGGTTTTATGTGCTGGGGATTCCATCTGGGAGAACCTATGCTTTGCTGCTCGGCCTCTTCCTACCTGGAATCTTTGATGTTTGGCAGGTTTTTGATTTTTGAATCCTGTGCCAAATGGAAGTAGGCTTATCCCTGTGACATCTGAGAGTGGAAGATCTTCTCTATGGTCTTCAGAATAAGGGCTGGAATGCTCTGCCATGGGAGGGTTGAGAGCTGAGTTCTCATCTAAGCCAGCGTGTTCCAGCGGGGGACCAGCCGCAGGGGCTTCCAGGTGCAGAAGAGTTTTCAGAGGTTCTGCAAAGTTGTTGGCAATAAGCCTGCTAACATGACTTGGGAAAGAAGAATTTGAACCACGATCTCTGTTGGCCCTTGGAGGAATGAATTCAGAGTCTTTCTCCAGAGCTAGGGCAGTAAGATTGAGCTCATCTTTCTCCTGATTCAGTGATGAATTTCTGAATGACCTAAGACCTAGTATTGAAGCCAGTTCTTCCTGGTAATCAGAGTCAGCATCATTTTCATCTTTGATTTCTGAAGAATCATGCATTTTCCTTGTAGTCATGGCTGTAGATCCTGAAGGTTCATATATAATCTCATAGGAGTCATCATCATCATTCCGGATACACTTAGCATCCCTGAACCTCAGCCGTAGTTTTCTGCTTCTTGGATTGGAATTCATGGTGGTTAACATCCAAGTTCCTACAAAAGAGAAACAAACAGAATAGAGAACTCTGAGGACAGAAAAAGATATTTAAAACCCTATGGCCCATTGTAGCAGATAATTTCCAGTGAACTTTCATCAGGGATACTGTGGTCTGTGGACCGCAATTGATCTGTGAACTGCTGGTTACTGTTCCACAGTGACATAAGGAATGAAATCGAGAGGAAAGGGTATAGGAAACCTTTTTGCAATCTGACATTTCCATGACATCCAACCGTGTGATCAGCACATTGATCTCATTTGACAGAATATGGACCCAAAATATTGGTCGGTGCAGATTAGGGAGAAAAACCTTTCAGCACAAATAGTTTGAGAGTCCCTGTTTTAGAATATGTTCAAAAAGAGATGAATCAAGAATGAAACGTGCGTGTATGCTAAATCACTTCAGTCATGTCCGACTCTGGGATGCTATGGACTACAGCCTGCCAGGTTCCTCTGTCCATGGAACTCTTCAGGCAAGAATACTTGAGTGGGTTGCCATGCCCTTGGGGGATCTTCCCAACTCAGGGATCAAACCCAGGTCTCTTATGTCTCCTGCACTGGCAGGCGAGTTCTTTACCACTGAGCCACCTGGGAAGCCCAAGAAGGAAGTGGTCTTTGAATATCAAAGCTCTTGTGAGTTGCACATTTTGTTAGAGAGCTGAAGTTAGGTGAAAGATGATGAAATAAGAAACATCTTATTGTTTCCCAAGAAATAAGAAACATCTAGATATTTCTAAGGAATAAATAATTCAAGTGGATCCAGGACAATACTGAATCTCTTTGAAATGGTATGCGATTTCCTGGCAAACCTTCCATAGATATAACATGTTGATTGTCTACTGAGTCCTAGGCACTTGGTGCATATTACAAAGAATGTCAGAGCAATTCTGTAAAGTGTTATTGTTCTGTTTTTCAGATTAATAAACTGAGGCTCAGTGAGGTGGAGTAACTTGTCCAAGGTTAAACAGATATCAAATGGCAGAGCAGGTTTTGCCTGGATCTAATGAACTCCAAAGCCCATGACAGCTATTGTGAAGCCCACCTCTAAGGCACTATATTGGATTATCGCTAGCCCTAGTGTGGGATGGCTGTCTTAAAAAGCTGAAAAAGGCATTTGGTAAAAGAAATGTGCTGTGGCTGAATGCTCACACTTTCTCCTCAAAGTCATGCCTGATCCTTTTATTGTTTTTATCTGTGCTTCTCACTTAGCCCAGAGAAGGATAAATGAAATGCACATAAAGAACTGGACCCATTTGGGTAATCAATTCCCCCAACAGAAATCATGAATAGTATTGAAAGGAAAGCCCACCAGGAATCAGAGAGAGAAGCCCAGGAAGCATGGTAGTCTGAAGAGCTGCAGCAGACCAGGCAGAGCAGAGGAGCCCCTCTAAATATCCAAGTCTTACCAACATTATCCATTGTGACAGTAACGGATTCCCCCTGCATGGGGAAAAGGGTCAAGGTGTCCTCGTGCCTCTTTCCATAGATGAATGAGTGCCCAGTGAAGTGAATGGTCAAAAGGTCATTCTGGGTTCCCACACTGCAGAAGTGCCACTGGACGGTGTCATCAAAGCAGAACCCTAGTGTGGGTATACTCTCAGGCACATAGCCATTAATAGCTGAAAGAGTGAAATCTGTTAAAACATCAGGCCTATACCAACAAAAGGGACTGTGGCTAATGATAACCCAGTGATACTCTGGTTGTGTCTTAGTGATTATATGGGATAAGCTTTACCAGATTGAACATCAAACACAGACTTTTCCAATGAGAACTTATTCTTTAAAGTTAGCCAAGGGAGAAAGGTCAGGATAAAAACAAAGCCTTTCATTCACACTGATTTATTCATTCATTTGTTAAGTGTATATTTTATACTCTAGGTCTGCTTTCAAAGATATTCTGAGGGTCAATTTAGAATATTATCTAGAGTAATTTTACCTGGAGAAAAAGCATAATATAAGAAAATTCTTGAAGCATTAGTTATTGAATACAAGTGAAGTGAAGTGAAGTGAAGTGAATTCGCTCAGTCGTGTCCGACTCTTTGCAACCCCATGGACTGTAGCCCACCAGGCTCCTCCCTCCATGGGATTCTCCAGGCAAGAGTACTGGAGTGGGTTGCCATTTCCTTCTCCAGGGGATCTTCCCGACCCAGGGATCGAACCCAGGTCTCCTGCATTCCAGGCAGACGCTTTAACCTCTGGGCCACCAGGGAAAAAACAAAGCATATTTAGCATATTTTGCAGTTTTTATTACTCCATCTTAGCATTCATATAATCTCTAGTTTGCATTCAGCTATCAAGTTCAGACATTTTCATTCTCTTTCAATGGGATACATTTTGGGGCAGTATCAGTATTTACTTATATACTAAGCATGTTAATAAAATCACAGATGATTTCTATGAGGTCAGGGTCTATGTCTGCCAGGGTTACCACTATAACCCTCATCCTAGTATAATGCCTGGCACTAGTGAGCACTTAAATACTTATCACATAGCTAACCTAATATGTTTTTACTTTGCACCTGATTCTGGAAGCTTTTCTAAATGGTCTATAGCTGCACTAATATGGTAGCCACTAGCCACTAGTGACTATTGGGTACTTGAAATATGGATAATCTGGATTGAGACGTGCTGTGAGTATAAAATACACACTGGATTTCCAAGACTTAGCAAGAAATAAAGTAAATCTCTTTAATTTTAATATTGATTATATGTTTAAATGATAATATTTACAATATATTAAATAAAATATATTACTAAAACAAACTTCACCTTTCTCCCTTTAATGTTAACATGTCTACTAGAAAATTTTAAATTGTATTTATGGCTCATATATAATTTCAAATGGACAGCACTGGTCTAGAACTATGACAGGTTTGCTGCCAAAATGAAATTAAGCTAAAAAAGCTGAGGCTGACTCCCTGTTCAGAGTTAATTTCCTGGTAACTGCCAGTTCTAATAATCGTCAACTGTCAGTCATCTGAAATTATATGAACAGACTGTGGAGAAATTGTCCTCCTTTCTGTGATTACTTATGAGAGAAAATGAGCTCAGTGACTCCCAGCTCTGAGGAAAGGGACCCTGACCCTTGCGGAGAAGTTTGCTTCCAGCTGGCTCAGTGAAATTTCTCCTAGACTTCCCATAGCAGTGGCTTTGAGCATGGACTTTAAAATTACAAAAAAGCCTGCTGAATCTTGGCTCAGATTATTCTTTCTGTTCTGTGCTTCTTACTGCTCACTTCAAACCTCTTCACGGATTGGCTTTCTAAGACTCCTGGCTCCCTGTTTGCATTTTGCTTAGTTTGATTTGACAGTCTAGCTTTAGATCATTTACCTTGTCTCTGCCCTGGGCATAAAGACTGTTCACCTTGCACCCAGTCTAAAATCCTCAGATACCTCTGACCAAGGCCTCTTCCCTCACCCACCCCCACCCTTCACCCTGTTCTTCCCGGCTCAGAGCATGTGTTCATGCACATGTGCTCATGCACCCACAAACACACAAACACAGACACGCACACAAAGACACACACACACACACATTTGAAGCAAGAAACCAACAGGGTGTCAAAGGATAACAAGCATTGACCTCCTGCTATAAAAAGTTTTCTTTATCACCCAGTAATTTCATCACCAAATTCCTGGACTGGAAGTGAGACTAAGAGGTGAGTGGATTCTAATTCACACCTCTGCCTCTTGATACAGTCACACTTCAGCCATGGGAATAAAAAACTGATGGACAAAAAGAATGCTCCGACTTACTACTCATGATGTTTGACTCATAAAACTTGGGGTCATCACGTTTCACCTTCTCAGGATTTTCACAAAACTTGTAGATGTTGTCTTCAATGTACCAGCTCTTGTTCTCATCAAACACAGCAAACACAGCCTGCTGCTCAATGTCTGCTGCCCTCTGGAGGATAAAAGTGCTGTGTTCAGCGATTAGCATCCTAGCCTATGGATTACCTACAACACTGAGTTCTCAGAAACCAAAGGCACACAGGTCTCGGGGCCCGTGGAGCCACAAATTCAGACATCTGTGGACCCATTGTAAACAAAGCCCTGCGAGAGTCACTTTTACCAGGCGATGTCTCACTGAGCCCTGAAACAGCTCTGCAAAAATTTTAGGAAGGAATAACACTGTTTTGATGAAAGGAAAAAATAAAGAGAAACTAAGTGACTTATCATGTAGCCAGTATGGACAGATCTGGAATTTGAAACAAACAAAAAGTACTGTTATAGCACTGTAGACTTGTGTTCTCCAGTAGAGTCCATATAAGACTTATCTAAGAAATAAATAAGACAATAAAGTAACTAAAGGAATAAGCCTTGTTATATTCACGCTAAAGAGGGACTACTAAATATTCTCTGTTCTTCAGAAGCAAAAGCCCCGTTATTTAACAAGGAGAACTACTCTATTCCCATCAGAAGTTCTCAATTTCTGAAAGGTTACTTCAGAGACAAAATACCTGTATGCCTCGTTTATCCAAGGATCTGCTCTTACAAATTAGAAGAAGCCCTATCAGTCCAGAAGCAAGGTCCCTTGTGACGTCCACATTACTGTAGTATGGTCTTGTTAAGCACTGAGCATCGTTTTCTGTGGGTTCATCGGATTCTAGGATGTTCCACTTATAAGTGTAGGTTTCCCCTGGTTGAACTGCTCTGATCATGGTGTTGCTGCCTAAAAGAAAATATATTCAAAATTGGTTTTGATTTTCAAAATTATTTCATGAAGAAAATAAATAAGTAAAAAATGAATGAGTAATTTAAAATAATTGAGCTCTCAATAGAATCAGTGTTGAGAAAGGGATATTCTCTTTATATTAAGCTCCATTTGATAGAATTCTGAATTGTTGTTGCTGTTTAGTCTCTAAGTCATATGCAACTCTTTTACGACCCCATGCCCACCAGGCTCTTCCGACCATGGGATTTTCCAGGCAACAATACTGGAGTAGGTTGCCATTTCCTCCTCCAGTGGATTTTCCTGACACAGGGATTGAACCTGTGTCTCCTGAGGCTCCTGCATTGGCAGGCGCATTCTTTACCACTGAGCCTCCTGGGAGATGTCCAGAACTCTGGATCAGTCAGTTCAGTCAGTTCAGTCGCTCAGTCATGTCCGGCTCTTTGAGACCCCATGAATCACAGCATGCCAGGCCTCCCTGTCCATCACCAATTCCTGGAGTTCACCCAAACTCATGTGCATCGAGTCGGTGATGCAATCCAGCCATCTCATCCTCTGTCATCCCCTTCTCCTCCTGCCCCCAATCTCTCCCAGCATCAGGGTCTTTTCCAATGAGTCAACTCTTCACATGAGGTGGCCAAAGTATTGGAGTTTCAGCATTAGTCCTTCCAACGAATACCCAGGACTGATCTCCTTTAGGATGGACTGGTTGGATCTCCTTGCAGTCCAAAGGACTCTCAAGAGTCTTCTCCAACACCACAGTTCAAAAGCATCAATTCTTCGGCTCTCAGCTTTCTTTATAGTCCAACTCTCACATCCATATATGCCCACTGGAAAAACCTGACTAGACGGACCTTTGTGGACAAAGTAACATCTCTGCTTTTGAATATACTATCTAGGTTGGTCATAACTTTTCTTCCAAGGCGTAAGCGTCTTTTAATTTCATGGCTGCAGTCACCATCTGCAGTGATTTTGGAGCCCCCCAAAATAAAGTCTGACACTGTTTCACTGTTTCCTCATCTAATTCCATGAAATGATGGGACCAGATGCCATGATCTTCGTTTTCTGAATGTTGAGCTTTAAGCCAACTTTTTCACTCTCCTCTTTCACTTTCATCAAGAGGCTTTTTAGTTCCTCTTCACTTTCTGCCATAAGGGTGGTGTCATCTACATATCTGAGGTTATTGATATTTCTCCTGGCAATCTTGATTCCAGCTTGTGCTTCTTCCAGCCCAGCATTTCTCATGATGTACTCTGCATAGAAGTTAAATAAACAGGGTGACAATATACAACCTTGATATACTCCTTTTCCTATTTGGAACCAGTCTGTTGTTCCATATCCAGTTCTAACTGTTGCTTCCTGACCGGCATATAGGTTTCTCAAGAGGCAGGTCAGGTGGTCTGGTATTCCCATCTCTTTCAGAATTTTCCATGTTTTATTCTGGATAGCTTGTAGCTATTAGATATTGGTCCACTTGAGGCTGCTTATTACACTAACAAAGGACATCATACTTTGTAGTCATCAGAATAAACAAAATCTCTGAAGTGAGCAGTGTTTGGTTGTGATGCTGAGGATACCCCTACATGTATACTGGGGCTTCCCAGGCGGCACTAGGGGTAAAGAACCTGCCTGTCAATGCAGGGGACACAGGAGACACGGGTTCCATCCCTGGGTCGGGAAGATCCCCTGAAGGAGGGCATGAAAACCCACTCCAGTATTTTTGCCTAGAGAATCCCATGAACAGAGGAGCCTGGCAGGCTATAGTCATTAGGGTCACAAGGAGTCTCAGACACTGAAGCAACTTAGCAGACACACTACATGTATACTATCTGATGGTACAAGTTATACTAACAGGCAAGAAGGACAGTAGGACTAAATATGACAGTCTCTCAGAGGTCAGTATTTCATTCAGTAGACGTGAAAGATTCACACCTGAGGTTGAGGAAGAGTTGACTTCATCGTCATAAGGAGAGAAGGTCACACCGTGAGGGTAAATGCTGTAGGTGCGGCTGGCCATATTTTTGAACACGATCTATAAAATTAATTCAAATCCATTATTTCAGGATTTAAGGTCAATCATGAGAACAGACAATGCTAGCTTTGCATATTTACTTGTGGGATGGTGCGTATGTGTGTGTGTGTCTTTATGTGAATGCAAACTAATAACTGTGTATGTGAGGGGCAACCTCTCCCCATCATCTGACAGAGGCATTTGAGAGAGTTCCACTTACACAGTAAGGTGGAAAATGGAAAGAGAAGTCTGACCTTAGAAGTGACATTTTCCTCATGGTACATCACCCTCTCCAAGTTGAGCCCCATCTCCCTTTCCCTGTCCTTTTGGCTTGGACCACATCTGCCTTCGAATCTGCTCCTTCCCTTCTCCAGTCTGCCAGATCCCCCAAACCCTTGTCCTTGATGCCATCTTCTTCTTTCTTTAATATTTATTTATTATTTACATGGCTGCACCAGCTCTTAGATGGGGCATGTAGGATCTTCAATCTTCTAGATATACAGAGTCTTATAACTGTAGCATTCAAACTCTCAGTTGTGGCACATGGACTCTAGTTCCCTGACCAGGGATCGAACCCGGGTCCCCTGCACTGGAAGTGCAGAGTCGTAGCTACTGGCTACCAGGGAAGTCCCTCAAAAAACATCTTCTTGATGGGGCATAGCAAATAGCCAGACCTTGAATTTCCAATGAGGCATCTTTATACTTTCTAAGAGCTCCTAAAAGGGATCAGAAATGAGGGAAGGAAGAGAGAAACAGGAGAAAGGTGGCTTTCTGCCCTTTGGTTATTATTATTTTTTAATGAACAGAATTGGCTTTGTCTGCAGATATGGCTCAGACGGTAAAGCATCTGTCTACAATGTGGGAGACCCAGGTTCGATCCTTGGGTCAGGAAGATCCCCTGGAGAAGGAAATGGCAATCCACTCCAGTACTACTGCCTGGAAAATCCCATGGACAGAGGAGCTTGGTAGGCTACAGTCCATGGGGTCACAAAGAGTCAGACACGACTGAGCAACTTCACTCATCCTTAGTTCATTTCCATGAAGAGATGAAGGAAGCAGCTTCATCACACAGAAGTCCTAATTAACCTCCCCTATCTAAAAAAACAACATTAATCTTATCTTCTAGTTGGTTGCTTGCCAAAGCATTTGGGTCATCCTTAATCGGCAGATTATATTCATCCTCGAATCTAGCCAAAGATTGCAACTTTTAATTCTCTGCTGTCTAGTTCTTACCAAAAGATAAGGTGATGACATGATACAACATGTAAAGAAATCAGCCTGAGGAACACTCAGTGTTCCTGGCACATATCAAAGTTTACATTCATCAGAGACCAATCATCAGAGAACTACATGCTTAGACCACATTGATGAATTGTTTTCATTCAATTTGGTTATGTTCTCAGCTATAATGAGAAACATTTTTAAAAGCTATGCAACTTTTAGGAAGTGGAAGAAGATGGCCGAGGAGTACAGGGAGATCATCTGCCCCCCCCCCAACAAATACATCAGAAACTCATGAAAATATGGAACAACTCTTACCAAGTAACCTCTAAATGATAGCAGAAGACCCCGAGGCCTCCAAAAAGAAATCAAACCAATATTGTAAAGAATCATCAATCAATTAAAAACCAATATAATTAAATAAAAAGTATGCAGCTTTTAAATTTATCATACCAGTTGTAGATGGGTCAAGGATTCCATCTGCCACATCACACAGCATGCTCTTTTTAAGCATCCATAGGATAACTTTCTCTAAGTCTCAATAACAGGGGAAATTGTACTTCTTTTATGACTACTGTGAATCTTGACTGACCTATTTACCTGTTTATTTTGGCTGCTAGAAAGCCTAGGACAAAATTTGCAGACATTATAGGAGCATACGGTATGTATTTCATCATACTTATCCTTGGCTTTATTTTCTTTCTCCCCACATTATCCTTCACCCCAGTTACATCAGCTCCTTGGTTTATTACTTTATAATCTGATCAACTATTTTAGATGATTTGTATTATGAGATAGGCTATAATACACCTGAATATGAAAAAGAATTAAAACCACATTTGAATTAAAAATTACATGGACACGTTAAAAAAAATAAATAACCAGTACTTATCATCTGTTTTTCACTATTCAAGTTCTTCCATGGTTCTGTATTTCTGTGACTTACTTTCAGTGTGTCTCTGACCTGGGCTCTGATAATAGGGCCCAAGATCCCATCTCCTTCGCTACTGGGATCCTCCAGGCGTTTGGTGAAGGAGTCATCTTGGTACTGTTTGTAGACAACCTTCTTATAATGTTTTCCAATTCGGTTTGAGAAATTATCCAAATGCAGAGATCTGTATTTTCTTAAAGTGAAATAAAGTTCAAAAGATTAAATAGTTTTCTCAAGTAGAGACCCCAGTAGGATGGGAGAAACCCTTATGTTTAGAAGTTCTGCACTTGAATTAGATAAAATGCTAGTTTTCTCGGGGCGGGGGCGCGCCCGGGGGGCAGGGAGGGAAACCTTAGTGTGATTTGCAAAGTCCTGATATCTTCTCTCTAGTTGGAAAACTAGAAACCTCTGATCTGTCTCCTCCACCATTGATAAAGTCATAATCTTGGTTAGAAGCAGCTACTTACATTTTCCTATCTCTCCGGTTTCTAGAGTAGCTATCTCTGAAAGGTCTACTTGGATGAAAGGATAAGATACACTATGAATTTTTCTTAGGTATCACTTAATTTATAGTATCCTGTTGGCTTTCCTATGGACTCCCATGGTGGCTAAGAATTTCAGTGATAAAGAATCTGCCTGCCAATGAAGGGGATGTGGATTTGATGCCTGGGTTGGGAAGATCCCCTGGAGAAAAATGGCAACCCACCCCAGTATTCTTGTCTGGAAAATTCCACAGTCAGAGGAGCCTGGAGGGCTACAGTCCATAGGGTTGCAAAAGAGTCAGACACAACTTAGTGACTAAAACAACAAGCAATTGGCTTTCCAGGTATTTCTCCATCTCTAAAAGAACACATTCCCACTCTGGGAAGTTTCTACTGTCTTTATTAAACATAGTTCTGTACTGTTGGGCTATCCCTTCCACCATCCACCCAATCCCGGTGCCAACTGAAAACCAACTGCCTTCACCTGTCTTCTGTAGCTACTGCAATAAATGATTTAGGGGAGGTAACATGAACTACTTTCCCCCTTGGTCCTTTTTATTGCCTTTGCTTGTAAAGGCAGAGTTCCATAATAGAGTTTATCCATTTTATGGATTTATTCTATACAATAAAAAGCACTGATTGCTGCTACAGAGCAATCTGGATTTTTTTTTTTTTCTTAACCCCACTTCCCTAACTCTTCCTGCATTTTCTAAATACTCATCTGTATTCATTTCAAGTAGACAATTCCAGAGCATCTTTATGCAAATATGACTTGCAGATATAACTATTCTTATCCTCTCATGCCTCTAACAAAAGGGAGCTATTTGCATATTCTGTACCATACCTTGAATTTTTTGTTGCATTTTCTGGCTTTATTGAAATATAACCGACAAATGTATGTATCTGAGATTTACAACATAATGATTTGTATATGAGTATATGAGTTACCACAATCAAGCTAATAACCACTTCTGTCACCTCACCTAGTTGCTTATCTTTTTTAATTTTGATAACACTTAAGATCTACTGTCAACAAATTTCAAGAATATTATACAATGTTATTAACTATGGTGTTACTAACTGTAGTTAATATATTATGCTCTATATTAGGTCTCCAGAGCTCATTCATTTTAAAACTGAAAATTGGTATGCTTTGATCAACTTCTCCCATTCCCCCTACCCTCTCAGCCCCTGGCAACCACCACTATACTCTCTGCTTCTATGAGTTCAACTTTAGATTCCACATATGTCATTCTGTGTCTGTAATATTTCACTTAGCCTAATGTCCTGCAGGTTCATCCATATTATTGCTCATGGCAGGATTTCCTTCTTTTGTAAGGCTGAATAATATTCAATTATTACACATATAATTGTAACATACATACACATAGATATCTCCACTGATAGGCACTTAGGTTGTTTCCATGTTTAAGCTGTCATGATTAGCACTGCAGTGGACATGGAAATACAGGCATCTCCTCGATAGTATATGCTACATTTCCTTTGGATATATACCCAGAAGTGAGATTGCAGGATCATACGGTAATTCTATTTTTAATTTTTTGAGGAAGTTCCTTACTATTTACCACAAGTAAAAGTGTTAGTCACTCAGTTGTGTCTAACTCTTTACAACCCCATGGGCTTCCAGGTTCTTCTGTCCATGGGGATTCTCCAGGCAAGAATACTGAAGTGGGTTGCCATTCCCTTCTCCAGGGGATCTTCTTGACCCAGGGATTGAACCTAGGTCTCCTGCATTACAGGCAGTTTCTTTACTGTCTGAGCCACCAGGGAAGCCTGCTTTCCATAAAGGCTGCACGAATTTGTATTTTCATCAACAGAATACAAGGATTCCCTTTTCTCTGTACCCTCATCAACACTTGTTACCTCTTTTGCGTGCTAGTCATCCTCACAGGTGTGAGGTGATATCTCATCAAGGATATGATTTTTCCCTGATGATTCGTGATGCTGGACACCTTTTTATATACCTATTGGCCATTTCTATGTTTTCTGTAGGGAAAATGTCAGTTTAAGTACTTTGCCCATTTTTTAATCAGGCTATTTTCATTTGTTTATTTTGCCATTGAATTACATGAGTTCCTTTTATAGTGGAAAAACCTGAATAAACTTTTTGGCCAACCCAGTATTTTGGCTATTAACCTGTTATCAGATACATGGTTTGCTGATATTTTCTCCCATTCTGTTGGTTACCTTTTCATTTTGTTGTTTCTTTTGCAGAAGTTTTTCAGTTTGATGTAGCTCCGCTTGTTTATTTTTGCTTTTGTTACCTGTGCTTTTGGTGTCATAGCCAAAAAAATCATTGCTGAGACCACTGGCAAAGAGCTTCTTTGTTTTGTTTTCTTCCAGGGGTTTTATGGTTTCAGATATTATATTTAAGTTTTTAATTTATTTTTACTTAGCTTTTGTATATGTTGTATGTAATGAGCTAAGGGTCTAATTTTATTCTTTTGCATGTGAATATCCAGTTTTCCCAGCATCATTTGTTGAAGAGACTATCCTTTCCCCATTATGTATGTTTAGTGCCCTTGTCAAAGATTAATTGACTGTACATCTATATATTTATTCTGAGTCCTTGCTTCTGTTCATTTGGTCCATGGGTCTGTTTTTATGACATTATTTTTCTGTTTGATAACTATAGCTTTGTGATAGAGTTTGAAATCAGGAGGTGTGATCATAGTTTATGATCATTTCAATGTGGTATTGAATTCAGTTTACTAATATTTTGATAACTTGACATTTATGTTCATCAAGGATATTGGCCTGTAATTTTTTTCTTATAATGTCCTTATCTAGCTTTGGTATAAGAGTAATGCTGGCCTTGTAAAATAAGTTTGGAAATGTTCCCTACTCTTTAATATTTGGAAAGAGTTTGAGGATTCATGTATGATATACTTGTGAAGCCATCTGGCTCTGGGCTTCTTTTATTTCAAGGTTTTTGATTACTGATTCGATCTTCTTACTTGTTGATCTGTTCAGGTTTTCTGTTTCTTTTTGATTCAGTCTTGGTAGAGTGCATGTTTCTAGGACCGTTTTCCCTTTCTGCTACTTATCCAATTTGTTGGCATATATTGTTTGTAGTAGTCTCTTGTGTTCCTTTGTATTTCTGTGGTGTCCCCTTGTTGGGGGATACAAGTAGGGGAATCTGCTCTTCTACCATCTTGTTCCCTTGACTTATTAATTTAAAAATATCTCTTGGAGAACTTTTTGTATTAGTAGAGAGAGAATGTTTGCATCCTTTTTAAAACAGATGCCTAGTATTCCATTGTGTGAATACACTCATACATTCCTATTGAGGGACATTATAGGCTGTTTCAGGGCTTCCCTGGTAGCTCAGATGGTAAAGAATCTGCCTGCAATGCAGGAGACCCAGGTTCAATCTCTGGGTCTGGAAGATTCCCTGGAGGAGGAAATGGAAACGCACTCCAGTATTCTTGCCTGGGAAATCCCATGGAAGGAGGATCTTGGTGGGCTACAGTCCATGGGGTCACAAAGAGTCAGACACGACTGAGCAACTTTCACTTTCATAGGTTGTTTCCAAGCCTTTGCTACTACTAACAGTGCAGCTGTGACCATCCTGTACATACTTCATTTCACCTGTAAGCAAATATATGAATCTATATAGTAAATTCCCAGAGTGGGATTGCTGGGTCAAAAGATATATGCATTTGTAATTTTAATACATACCGCCAAATTATCTTCTAGAATGGTTTTCCAGTTCACTCTTTCACCAGTAACACATGATAGAGCTTGTTTCCTAGAGTCTTGCTACTAGATTATATCATCTGAACTTGTGAGTCTGATGATAGGTGAAAAACAGTATTCCACAGAAGTTTATTAATAATTTGCATATCTCTCTTGAGTGAGCTTGAGTGTTTTTCAAGTGTTTAAGAGCTATTTGAATTTCTAATTTTCTTAATCCAGCTCTCCCATTTCCTAATCTCTAAAATAAATAAGAGCTGTTTCTAATTGTGGAGTTAAAGCTCTTAGAAAGGTTTACTACACTGCTTGACAATAGGAAGCATTCAACAAGTGGTAGCTGCTATTATTATTGTTGTTGTTCCTAGGACTATAGTTATTATCATGCTGAGTTCTCTTGGTGAGTATGGAGTAATTTCAGTTTGACTTGAAAATGAAATCCAATACACGTATTTCCTTGAAAGTTGTCAACTCATGACATTTCACCCTATGGATCCAGGACCCTATGAGTCTAGGGCACTATAGACCACGTCGTGAACATTTGCATAGTAGTAAGAACCCCTCCAAACTCACCTGTCCATGTTTGCTGGTATTATAGGTGCATAGTCCCAAATGACTTCCTCTGCAGCAATGAAGTATTCCCACCTCTTAATGTGCCGCCTCTGGTCTCGAGTTAGTTTCCTAGGATTTCTGGTTTTCTTTGCACAGTTTTTAATGTCTATGTAAGCCTGCATCCCAGCTGAGTTAGAACATAAGGAAAATGGAAGAATTTGAGAGAAGAAATAAAGGCTGATAGAAATGCAAATCTTTTATATAAATTTGTGGAAGTTTTCAGTAAGAACAGTGAATATAGTACTTAGAAAACTTTTGAACATTTTGGTTTGAAACTATTTTAGTACAGTGAGGAAGGCAAGAATAAAAAGCAAAGGAAAGAGAGAGGATGGGTTAGGGGGAAAAAATTGGAAAGGTTTTCTTTGTACTTCTCAAGGGAGAAAAATTTTGTGTAATTTCCAGACTCTTTTTATTATTATTATTATTTTTACTTTATAATATTGTATTGGTTTTGCCATACATCTTAAAACTTTATGACTTAGATCTTGTCAATTTCTCATTTTTCCTATCATCTGTAAAATTAAGATAATATTAATACTAATATATACTGTATGAAATTGTAAAAAGACAAAAGTACCTAAACTCAGTAATGTTAGTTTTATTATTTCATTGTTATTTGGGACTCTATCTTCCAGGAATATTGTGACAATTCATTATTTCAAATATAATTTTGACCGCTCAGTTTGAACAAAAACTGAAATGATCCCAGAAGTGTCTCTTTCGTGTATGTCTTGCTTTTATACACATTATTTTGGTAACACAATGATTTCCTATAGTGATATTTACTTTTATGTACAGGAACCTTCCTCCTAACAGTTTTAAAGCAACAATGTGCAATAGAGCATTATTTTGTTTACCTGATAGCATATAACAACCTAAGTTGATTTTTTTTCCCACCAGAATTCACTGATGTCCTTTAAAATCTTCAGCTGGTTAGATTCTGCTTTGTGCTCATCTTGTTATGAAAGACAGTCTTTTCATGTTAAAACTTTTTCACTATCCATAACTTGGTCTTTCTATAAATTTACAGAAGTTTGACTGGAATACCCCAAGAAAGAATATCTGCACATATGTTCTTGTTTCCTTCCTCTTTTCTCCTTTCAAGGAAGTAGAGATCTTGTTGGCTTTTGCATCATTTTAAAAAATCTTTGTCAATTTTTCTAGTTCCTTCATCCCCAACTAACAAATTATAAGTCTAAGAGCAAAGTATCTAAATTTTGTTTCTGAGGACCAAGAAATGTTATGTCTGGAGCGTGGGCAGCTTGTACGGAGAAAGAAGAATGAGAGAGTTAGTACCTAGATAGGAAGAAAGAAGGATCCTGCATTCATAAGCAAGACTTGTGGAAGAATTTCTTGCCTTGAAAATGTTTGGGGATGAGAGAAGCTATGGTCCACCTTCCCTCAGGGCTCACGGTCATGTTTGCAGTTGTGGACGTGGCGCTGACTAGAGTGATGGCTGAGATCTTACGACGGTTCTGCTCCAGGACCTGACCGTTGAAATGGATGGAGAACAGTTCTGGCCCAGAGCTCATTCCAATCAGATGCCAGCTGATGTGGTCATGGGCACAGACTGTTATATCTGAGGGAGAGATGGGGGCCAATACAGGTCATCAGCAGCCTGTGATAAAAGAATTCACTCACCAGATACGTTTTGAGCATCTGCTTTGCATCAGGCCTTATGCAAGATTCTGGGGGTATAAAACATTCCCACTACGGTACCTTCCCTAGAAAAGCAGACATCTGAGTTATGAACAAACAAGCAGTCACAACTCACTGCAATAAGTGGCACTAGGAGCCCAGAGATGGAGGATGTTAGCTCAGAAACACAGGGACTGCTAAGATCCAAAGAGAGAGGCAAGTAGGTGACCAACACTTCTGGTTTACCAAGGACAGAGGGATTCCCAGAATACAGAACTTTCAATTTTAGAATTGAGAAAGTCCTGGGCAAGCTTGAGTAGTTGGTCACTCTACAACCAACCTGGGCTCAGCTGGAGTTGCCAGAGCCTCCAATAGGGCTGAGTTTAAGGGGCAAACCTCCAATAGGGCTGAGTTTAGGGGTCAAGTTTAAGTGAAGATACTTTAAGGAGTTTATACTGTTTCTTTGGGCTTCCAAAGTGGTGCTTAGTAGTGGTAAAGAACCCGCCTGCCAATGCAGGAGACGTAAGGGATGGAAGTTTGATCCCTGGGTTGGGAAGATCCCCTGGAGCAGGGCACAGCAACCCATTCCAGTACTCTTGCCTGGAAAATACCATGGACAGAGGAGCCTGGTGGGCTACAGTCCATGGGGTCACAAAGAGTCAGACACGACTGAAGTGACTTAGCAAGCATGCACTGTTTCTTTACCCACTGATTGATTATTTTAATGACAAGGCAATGAGTTACTCTGTGGGTTATAGGATCTCCTTAATATGCAGTGGGTAAATCCTCATTATACTGGGTCATTGGGAGCGTTTCATGGATGGAGTAATGAGAACTGAGTACAAAAGCTGTTTGGCTCCTTCTTTGCTCCCACAGTGACCGTGAAAATGCTAATTTGCTCTGCAGGAGATTCCAACCTTGGCTTCTATCCTTGGCTTGGGTTTTAAATTTCAGGTCTATAATCACTTGATATTAGATTGTGGGGCCATGATTCAGTCCCTCACATAAAGAGGGGCTGAGGGCTTGTCTGTTTTAGACCATTGTAACAAGACCATTTCCTGGTATCATGGGTGAGAACAAGAAGCTGGAAGGTAGGAGGCTTTGGTGGAGGAATTTATCTGTCTCAAATCAATGCTCATATTGGTTTGAGCCTTTTATACATCTGTGCTGGCATTTATCATCGTTTTTCAATTTGTACTGCTCCATAAGGCAGTTTAACAAGCATTAACTTTTCTGTTTCTACTAATGACATTTCCCTATGTTGCCCTTCTTAACCCCAACTACTCTGTCTTTTTCAACTATAAGTTCTTAAGTTCTATGCCCACATAGAGTTATTAATTGCTATTTTTTTCATATGGGTTACTTTGGCTTCTCTGCATTTGCACAGACAATTTACTCTTCCAGGACACAGATACAGTTTCTCTTTTTACCACTCCCTTTAAGGCCCATAGTACTAGACATGCTATGTTATCTGTAAAAAAACATTCTTGAGTACCCTCTGCACCGGGATAGATGATTAACCCATTTTTGTAAGAAAGTACATTGAGACAGTTAACTGCCAAAAAACCCCACACTAAGGTAGAGAAGTGAGCAAGGTGTGAGGTCAGATGTGCTCAGTTAACTAAGTTTAAACTCTGAATCAAAACCCAGAGTCACATGAGTATAAAGACCGGACTGGGAAGATGGAATCAAATGAAATGGAACACAATTTAAAAGCAATATCCAGACCTCAACTCTTGACAAGTTTTATTTTTAGTAAGAGAAGCCATTTGTGATTTTCAGATATAGAGAGTAGCTTCTGAGAAGCTTAGTGCTTTGAAACATAGTTTATTTAATAAAGTAATATGTTCACTTCTCCCATTTTTCCTCCACAGGATCTTTGATTCTAGGTCATTTCTATCAGAGAGAAGCAGAGGTGGTTTAGATGAGGGTCAACTTTTTTTCTCTTAACAATAGTTATAATTTTGCTTTTTCATAAGAGTCTACATGCAAATGAAGAGAAAAATATCCCAGATGTCATTGAATATTACTCATTCATCATCTTTTGCAATGCTGGTAGTATGTTCATATACTGGATATTTCTCCTAGTCTCCTAGTCATCTTCACTGTGTCTTCATTGCATCACTTTTCCTGCTAGGGATTGACCTTGAGTTCTGTCCTCTAAGGCTTCCTCTCTGGAGGAAGGTATGGTCACCGTGCAGCAGGAACCACACAATTCACTGAAGAAGACCAAGGTGATATCCTGGAGGTCTTCTTGGAAATGCAGGTGAAACCTGCTCAGAGCATGATATCTAGTAAGATCACATGCTTCTCTTAGCTTCTAATTTGTCTGTTGTACTTGCTAGTTTTTTTTGTTTGCTTTTTTTTGTTGTTTTTAAATAGGATGATAAAATCTTGAGAACTGCTAAACTAGATTACATGACCTTTCAGATCAGAAGTTAAAAAAAATAGTATAGTCAACTTCCCTAGGGCCTTAGCGAAACAATGGGACCAATGCTTCAACTAGTTTTTCAACACAGTCTGTGTATTACCTGGTATCGTCCCATTCACATAGCCATTGACTGTGTACATTAAGGATGATGTCTGGTTCCAGCTTTTACTTTCATCAAACACAGCAAACATCAGTACATGTTGCTTGTCAAACATTTTCTGCATTCCATCCTCGGTTAGGGCGCCTGTGAAAAAAGACATAGTTTTAATAACATCCAAGTCAGAAGACTCTAGCTATTCCTAGATGGCAGTGTTTTAGATAAGCAGCCAATCATACCGATGTCTACTGTGAGACATTCTTATAAAAAATAGCACCTATCAAGTAATAATGATTGAACGCTTATTAAAATCCTGGTACCACCTGTTTCCTCTGACATCTGATAGCCTTGAGGAATGGGACTTTAAAGGTAAATTTGATCTGACACAGAGAGAAAACATTTGATGACTGTCAAGACTTTATAAAGTAGCCATTTCTTCCAGTGTCAATAAATCAATATATAGGTCCCATAGCTCATCTGGTAAAAGCATCACACTCTAAGTTTAATAGAGCCATCTTGCTAGTATCTGTAATGAGACATAGAGAATTGGTTGAGAGGGTCAAGATTAATCTATTCTCATGAGGGAAAAAAATGCAGCTGATAATAAAATGAAATAAGAGACTTTTATAAGTTTAAAATCTTTTTCAGTGTCATCACAGTATCTTCTGTATACCAGGCAATGAAAATATATATTTGCATACTGAATAAATGAATTAGGAATGTTATATAGGTTTGGTATGTGTATATGGATAGACAGATGCTGAATCCATCATATTGTTTTCCACAGTGAAATTTGTTGTGGTTGTTTATTTTAATAAAATAAAATGGGATGGGATAAATTCTTTGGGGTAAAATAATCCAGCTTACTCCTTAAGAAGCCCAGCCAATGAAATTTCTTATAAAGTCAATTGAGTGTGTTCGAAACCTACCACCCAAAGTGTTCAGCTTGTTTACAAGAAAGAAACTTAGAGTTTTGTGTATTTATAGACCAAATTACCAACCCAAACCTCAGGTATATTAATTGAAATTCTTTCCAAGGACTCTCAGCAGAGTATATAGGCTGCTGTATACTTTCAAAAAGGGTTGGCCTTGAGGTAAATGTTACAGATCATATGGGCATGGCAGCAGAACATACTCTCAGACAAAGATTTACTTGGGAGAGACTCCCTGGACCAAGATGAAGGAAGGATTGAAGAAAGAGAAGATTCCACCCTTCCAATACCAGTGTCAAACAATGATCTGGTTTCTGCACCCTTCTCTTAATTTATGAAAAGATCCCAAGGCACTTTCCAACCTCATTTCATGACAGTGCTCCTTACCAGTCCAACATCTTTGTTGTCATTGAATTTTTTTTTACCTTTCTTACAAATAAGCAGAGGTCCAATCAGTCCAGAGTTGAAGTCCTCTACCAGATTTACATAGGAGTAATAGATGTGTGTGAGGCAGGGAGGGTCATCGTGGGTGGGCCCACTGTCCTCACTGATACTCCACTCATAGGTATATTCTTGGCCTGGAGCTACAGCATCATCCTTCTTCTCCACAGGGAGTGTGTGGTCAGAGTAAGACGCACCTGGAGAAGTAAAAGCCATGAGAACATCTGAAGAGTTTCTGAGACTTTTTCACTACTCTCAAATCTGCAGGAACATAAGCTTTCAATGAAGGTGTTTGTGCCTTTCTATAGTAAACCTTCATTATGTGGAAAGATTCACTTAGATCCACTTCTCTGTCTGTGTAATTATAAAAACTCTGAGTCTATGGTGATCTGAAGTGAACAAGAAGTGTTACTTGTACATTATTTAAAGGTTAGCAAGTTAATTTTCCAGTGTGTCTAAATAATTATTATTTAAATTTAATCAAAGAAGTAAGCTTTGATCAGGAAATCATCACAGAATATGAGGATGGGCTGTGTCTTCTCTATGATTCTTGACAAGACAGCCAATATTTTTAAAATTCTTAAAGTTTTTGTTGAAGTATAGTTGATTTATAATGCTATGTTAGTTTCTAGTGAATAGAAAAATGATTCTGTTACATATGTATGTCTTTTAAAATATTATTTCCCATTATAGTTTATTAAGGATATTGAAAATAGTTATCTGTGCTATACAGTAGGACCTTGTTGTCATATTCATTTTATATATAGTAGTTTGTATCTCGGAGAAGGCAATGGCACCCCACTCCAGTACTCTTGCCTGGAAAATCCCATGGATGGAGGAGCCTGGTAGGCTGCAGTCCATGGGGTCGCTAAGAGTCGGGCATGACTGAGTGACTTCACTTTCACTTTTCACTTTCACGCATTGGAGAAGGAAATGGCACCCCACTCCAGTGTTCTTGCCTGGAGAATCCCAGGGACGGGGGAGCCTTGTGGGCTGCCGTCTATGGGGTTGCACAGAGTCAGACATGACTGAAGCAACTTGGCAACAGTTTGTATCTGCTAACCCCAAACTCTTAATTTATTGTTCTCCCACCCTCTTTCCCCTTTGGTTACCATAAGCTTGTTTTCTGTCTGTGAGTCTATTTTGTAAAAATGTTCATTTGCATCATATTTTAGATTTTCACATACAAGTAATATCATATTTGTCTTTCTCTGTTTGACTTACTTCACTTAGTATGATAATCTCTAGGTTCATCCATGTTTCTGCTGATGACCTTCTTTCATTCTTTTTTATGGCTGAGCAGTATTCTATTGTATGTATGTATAGATAGATAGATGTATATATACCACATCTTTATCCATTCTGTCAGTGGACATTTAGATTGCTTCCATGGCTTGGGTATTGCAAATAGTGCCTCTATGAATATTAGGGTACATGTATCTTTTCAAATTAGAGTTTTATCTGGATATATGTCCAAAGTAGGATTGCTGTATCATATGGCAACTCTATTTTTAGTTTTTTGAGGAACCTCTGTGCTCTGTTTCATAGTGGCTGCACCGTCTACACTGCCACCAACAGTGTAGGTGGGTTCCCTTTTCTCTAAACCCTCTCTAGCATTTGTTAGTTGTAAACTTTTTGATAATGGCCACTTTGACCTGGGTGAGGTGATAGCTCATTGAAGTTTTGATTTGCATTTCTCTGATAATTAGTGATGTTAAGCACCTTTTCATGTGCCTATTGGCCACTTGTACATTTTCTTTGGAAAAATGTCTATTTAGGTCTGCCCGTTTTTTGACTTTCTTTTTTTTTTTTTTTGTCATTGAGTTGTATGAGCTGTCTATACATTTTGGAGATTGCAGATATTTTTGCAAATATTTTCTCCCAGTCCATAAGTAAGATATACTCAGTCGCCTGTTAGCATGGGTTGTAAGTACATTCACATCTACTTATATACTGTTTCACTCTGTGTTTCATGTCTTCTTTCCGATTGATGCCACTCTGAGCCCTTTTATCTCATCTCTACCATCTGATTATCCCAATTCTTTCCCCGGAGTCTCAGAGTCTAGCAGTCGAGTTGTTCTTGTGATTATGAAATGCATCTACCGTCTGAAGTTTACATGCTTTACTTCAGTCCTTTGTGTACCTAGAAGGCCCACCAGTAAGACTTTCATGTGTATTCAACGTTCCATACTGGTGGGAGATGGGGGAGGATATAGAAATGGTCTTCCTTATTGAAGAAAGGGAACTGTGATGCTCAAGAGTAAAAGCAGAGCAGAGGTTGGGTGGCGTTTTCAGCAACAAAAGGAAGATGTGGCTAGAGATGGAGCAACTGAGGACAGGAAGGGCAGAGGTAGATGTCAGACAACAAGAGGGAAGAGCAGTTTCTTCTGAGGAATTCCTCATTTAATTAGGTGACAGTTTCACATCATCGACTGGTACCAGAATTTCTCTTTGGGATTTAGTTATCTTTGTTTAGTACAACAGTCAATAAATACCTTGAGGTGGAAGGTAAGACCATTAGAGTGTAAATGTGAGTAGAAATTAAGGATCAGAGAAAAGGGCTAAAATGTTTAACATGATGGAGCAAAAGGCCAATGGAAACTACTCTAACTGAAATGACTGCACTTTGGGAAAACAAATGGTTAATTTCTTTTCTTCCCCTCCCCCTTTCCTGTTCCTTTTCTTCTCCTCTTTATTCCTTCTCCCTTCTCTCTCCCTCACGCTTTCATCATCTTTACCAAGGTATAAATTACAAACAATGCAATTCACCAATTTTAAGTACAATATTTGCTAAATTTGGATAAATATGTACAGTTCTATAGCTACCATCACCATGGAGGTCCAGAACAATTCCATTACTCCAAGAAGTTTCCATGTACCATTTGTAGTCAACACCTTCCCCTACTCTCTAGACACAGGCAACTGCTGATTTGCTTTCTGTCTCTATGTTTTGCTTTCCTCGTGTGAATTTGCATGGAATCAGCATATATTTGGGCTCGCCAGATGGGTGTGGGAAACAGCATCTGTGCTCATCAGCAGTGGGACATTCAGCTGCTGCAGGAGCATGTACTGCTGTACCATGTGAGCTTCTAAGCATGGAAATCATAAGATAGAAGAGTTGAGTAGTTATATCTAGATTTACTGACCCGCTCTCCATAGGACGCCATTCAATGTATGAAAGACAATGCAAGCAAATGAAATAATATCATAGTCATGATTTCATTTGCCTTAGAGATAAGAAATAAAGATGTACTTTAATACCCTCAGAAGCTGCCAGTTATTGTTGATGATTAAACTTATGTCATGGGGGGGGGGGGAGACTAGTTGTGGATGGACCATAAAGTCTTTTGAAGACAGGAAACTGAATCAGTTACTATAAGCTCAACACAAATCCAACTGTGTCAACTCATTCCATCAAACTTTAAAGGGTTTTGTCTTACCCACAGGATAAAGACTGTGTTGCTAAGGCAGCTGAAATCATTCATGAGTTTACCCAGTCTGCCTATCCAGTATCATCTTCCTTTATACCTCTCTGTTGTGCATATTTTATAATCCACAGCAATGTACTATCTCTAAAATATACTCCAAGTTTGCACTTTCTCTGTGTCTCTCTACAGCCATCACTGTAGGACAAGTCTAGACTTGAGAATTAGCCTGTTAACTGGTCACTGGGATTCTGGCATAAGAAGAACCCCACAGTCTATTTCCCAGCCTGTACACAGAAGGATCCCTTAAAACCACAGATCTTACTTTGCCATGCTCCTGCTTAAAATCCTGACAGTGACCTCTTATTTCTCAAAATCCCTAACAGCAACCACAGGTCCATTTATCATCTAGCCCTTCTCTCCATTCTCAACATATGTGACTTTTCTCCTTGTTTACTGTGTATCAGTCACACTCGAACCATCTTTTAGTTTCCCAGACATGCCAAATCATGTCCTAGCTCAGAATCTTTGCAGATATTATTCCCTTTGCCTAAAATGTTCTTCCTCCCTTTCTTTCTTTGGATAAATGTGTGCTTATCCTTCAGATGTCAACTTAAATGTAAGCTTGCTTCTTCCTTGATTTCTGATTGTACTGTGTCTTTTCTTTCTTTTATAGCACTCATTACAATTTATAATTAAATATATGTATAATTATATGATTAATTTCTTTTTTCTAATAAATAATAATTAACTGTACCATGCACATTTCTATCACTAGAATATGAACAATTCAAAGACAGGTGCTGGATTACTTCTTTTAGTATCTCTGATGCTTTTACAGTACCTGGCATGGAGAAGATGCTCAATGAACGTATTGAACTCTTAAGATTTAAGGTTCCTATGGGCTAGAAGCAAGATCATCAAGTCTAAGCTCAGGTGTATATCTGTTAGAATTGCATAGTGTTAAATCAGATATCAACTTGAACTATATGGAGATATTATGTAAGAATCTGGATTGCTCATTTCTGTTAAAGAATAGAGACTTCCTGGTAGCTCAGCTGGTAAAGAATCCACCTGCAATGCAGAAGACCCCAGTTTGATTCATGGGTCAGGAAGATCCACTGGAGAAGGGATAGGCTACCCACTCCAGTATTCTTGGGCTTCCCTGGTGGCTCAGCTGGTAAAGAATCCACCTGCAATGTGGGAGACCTGGGTTTTATCCATGGGTTGGGAAGATCCCTGGAGAAGGGATAACAACAAATAAAACCTAGAGATCAAGGTGACAGTGGGACAAATTTATGCATAGAATTTGGCTGGATCTGAGTCCTGGCTGCCCCCTGCAGCTGGACACTGGCTATCTGATCACCAGTCTCTACTGGACTCAGTTTTTCATTGAATTTCCTTCCTGGCTGCTGTTGGCATCTATGTTTGTGACCCTTGTGCTAGTGAAAAGCTTAACATAGGACTCTTGTATCTTTTGCCCCCACTCCCCACAAAGGATATCCTTTTGACACTGATAACCAATATTTAATAGGTTGAACTTTCATTCTGTTGATAAAAAGGATGTGAGTGTGAAAATTATCAAGAGTTGAGAAATGTTAAAAGCTGAAATAGCTTCCTGTGAGTAATCATATTATTCCAGCCTAAAGCCAAAAGAAAAAAAGACTTTATGGGGAAGAGTCTCTGCTAACAAACACAATGAACTACCTCTGGAAAGTTGCAAAACAGCTTTGGTAACAGAGCACAACCAGGACTGATAAGGAGATTTGCCATCTCAGGTCAAACTTTGTCTATTGACCGGAATTTGCATGGCAAGTTGTTGACTGACGCTATGTTGAATCAAGCATGATGACCCTTATTCAATGCTTCATGCTTTGTGACCTCATGAAGTGAAAAAATGAAGTTTCTGGACATAATGCTTCCACTGTTCCAACTGTGATTCTACTGTATGAATTTCTGTAGTGGAAAATGGCATTCATAAGCTCTCAAAAGGATAAAATGTGATATTGTTTGTAGGGTGAGAGAGAACTTTTGAAGTTTTTCCTTTCTTTCTCTGGATAAACATATTTCAAACTTCAGATATCAACCTATATTTCAGCTTATTCATTCCATGATCTCTGATATATATCATATAATTTCACAAATACTTAATTAAAATTGTGATGATACTATAATTAAAATACTTGTGAAATTATATGATTAATGGTATCATCTCCCTGCTAGGTTATGGGAGAAAATACATGAGTTTAGGAGCTAGACTTGAAATATCTTGGTTGCACCACTTGCTGTCTGAATTTGGGGAAATTGCAGCCTTAGTTTTCTCATTCATAACTTAAGATAATGTAATCATTTTGTAGCAATAATAGTTCATTGTTGATGGGTTCTGAGGACTGAAAAGTACATGCAAAATATCTGGCACTTAACCAGTCTTATGGCAACCTGTGCTAATGTTTTCGAATTTTGGTTATGTCCTTTCTCAGCTATTTTTTTTTAAATTGGAGGATAACTGCTTTACAATATTGTGTTGGATGCTGCTGTACGTGAATCAGTCATAATTATACATATATTCTCTCCCTCTTGAGCCTCCCATCCCACTCCTGCTGCTGCTGCTAAGTCATTCCAGTCGTGTCTGACTCTGTGCGACCCCACAGATGGCAGCCCACCAGGCTCCCCTGTCCTTGGGATCCTCCAGGCAAGAACACTGGAGTGGGTTGCCATTTCCTTCTCCGATGCATGAAAGTGAAAAGTGAAAGTGAAGTTGCTCAGTCGTGTCTGACCCTCAGAGACCCCATGGACTGCAGCCTTCCAGGCTCCTCCATCCATGGGATTTTCCAGGCAAGAGTACTGGAGTGGGGTGCCATTGCCTTCTCCACATCCCACTCCTAGGCATTTTTTAAATTGACATTGCCTCTTCTATTTTTGAAGAAATGAACTTTGTACTTCTGATACAATTTATCTTGTGTTCTTAAAGTCTCTTAATATATTAATCAGCAAATTTAGTAAGTTTCAGAGCAAGCAGAAAATAACATGTAGTCTTTACTTTCTAATCTGGTCCTCAGTTTCTCAGTTTAGTTCAGTGATGATTGTTATCATAAACATCTATGTCCCAGGCTCTGGGTTAGGTGCCAGGGCACAAACATAAAGAAGCTCCTTGGGACCCTAAGGAGCTCACAGCCTAGTTAATAGCAGACTACAAGCAAGTGCCCTGATTGTGTTGGATTTCATTTCTAGGTTTCTTCTAGGGCCACTTCAATGGAGAAGCCATGATCAGAACACCATGATCAGATAAGTTCATCCCTAATGAGACCAATCACAAAATTATCTAAGAATCACTGAAGAGGTTCCAACACATGCTAGATATAGCAGTGTAACTGATTATCCAACAATATCAAACTTAATTTTAAATGGTCAGGGTTTCATATCTAAGTTTATTTGAACACATGGTGGTTTTTAATGTCTGCCTTGTTGACCAGAGTAAATTACCGAAAATTTCAGATTCACTTGTTAGTTAAACACAGGATAAATTTCAAGTAACTGAATGAATGATTACAAGGTGAAATATGGGCATCTTGAAACAAATCTGTATATAGGAATAGATCCTGTAATTAAACTGAGTGAGGATTACTCATGTGATAGTTTGGGGATAATTTTTCACTGCTTTAATTCTTTTCACTTTAAAGTATTTTATTTTACTTTTCATCTAGAATAAAACAAGCAAGTTGTATCTTTGATTTTTGTAAGGTATATAACATGACATATGAAATAGAAATGGCTATATAAAGGAAGCATTTATGAAATATATTTTTGGCAAATCTGACTTTGACTTTGTAATCAAAAAGTTTAAAACTCTTAACCAAAAGGAGGAGAACTATCCAACAAAGACTATTAGGCTAGAGGACAAAAAGTCCTTGTTCAGCTTCCTGCTAGAATAAATTCTTTACACAAGGGTGACCTTTTATTTTATAGTTTTCTCAATTCTGTTCATTTTCTGCTCCGTCTATAGTCAGCTTTGTGATTACACTTGTCATGATGAATTAATTATTTGCCAAGAGACTCTCAGGATTTTTTTTTTCCAAATGTAAAATAGTGTGTACAAGCTTTGGAAAAGTGAAGTTACATAAAGGGCCACTTTGGTCACCCACTAGGGAGCTTTTCCTCTCCATTTAATAAACTCAGTGAACTGTCCGGTGTGCACTTAAATATTCAGAACATTCTTTTAGAGACTACAATTTAGGCACTGAGCAAATTAGAGTGCTGATGTTTTGTAAAGAGCCTGATTTCATTGCACAGGGCCTGCAAGTCTTTTGAAGGAGAAAGACTTGCACGCTTGTCACATTTTTTAGACTTACAAGAATTATTATCAATATGTTAGCCCTTACAATTTGTTTCAGGTATTTACTATATACTCAAAGAAGCATCTGCAGGAGGCCAAAACATCCAGAGCAAAGTGAAAAATGTAATTGACTGCATTATGTCAAGCATTGGAATGTTTTGAAAAATTTGAGAAGACTAAGTTTTCACACAGAGAATTTGGCAACACTTAGATGCAAAGAACAATCTCTGGTGGAAAAGTTGCTTACTTGTTTATGTATTATTTGAGGAATTAGCTTACCAACAGATAGCTGAATATTATAGAACTCATTTTGTTGTGTAGTATTGACAGTGCAACTCACACTTTTAAATTGTGAGAATATAAGTCAACGAATAATATTAATATTCCCTCAGAAACAAACCGTTAAAGGGAACTGTCCAAAACAGTTTCAGAAATCTTACTGGACAAAAAAATTTGCTCAAGGGTGTAGCACTGTGATCAAACAGTTCAGCACGTACTAGCTACAGAATTTTTGAGATTTTAGCCTCAGATTGAAATTCTTTTAGTGATAAAAAGTTTAAAATCAGGTACAGTTGCAGATATTAATATTTTATTTACTGGTTTAAACACATATTCCTATCAAATACATTTCTAAAAGAAATGTTCTTGTAAGTATTTTTATAAATCACAATTTATCCTGTCAAAAGAGCTGTCCATCCTTGCCCTACGTAACTTTGTACACCTGGGGAGGGCATGCAACTGGAAGTAAGTTGAAAACACCATGATACAACTTGGCTTTTATGTCACATGCCATCAGTTTGTGGAGGAAAGGCCATCATGAGACTTCCACACTAAATACAGTAACGTCTTTCCCGGCCTGGACTCATATTTCCAGTCATCTCCTAACTAAAGCATAGTCTAGAATTTAAAAAAGCAACAAAGTTCCAGGACAACCAAAATAAATGTAACAAAATCCATGAATGAAAGCTCAGGGTCTTTATCTGTGACAATACCATAGATAATGGGCTTCCCTTGTGGCTCAGCTGGTAAAGAATCCGCCTACAATGCGGGAGACCTGGGTTCGATCCCTGGGTTGGGAAGATCCCCTGGAGAGGGGAAAGGCTACCCACTCCAGTATTCTGGCCTGGAGAATTCCATGGACTGTATAGTCCATGGGGTGGCAAAGAGTCAGATACAACTGAGCGACTTTCACTCACCTCACCATAGACAATGTAGATCTTCATTTCGAGTCTGTTTACTCTTAGACTACACAAAATTCTAACATTGTGAATATTTGTAAAATCTCATAGTAGATTGGAAGTAATGGTTTAGGAAGGGATTAGAATTTTACTCGTCATCTTCTGTTTTAAAAAAGTCTGGGAAAGTATAACATTTAGAAAAAGTTCTATCCAAAGTGATTTTTAAAAGTATCTTAACACTTAAAGTAAACCTCAAACTATCTGGAAAATGTTATTACTCAAAACAATTCATTCCTTATGTACTCTGGATAACTGAAGTCTTCTGTGCGATTTTAGTTCCTTTTGTCATCTGAATTCTATTGACAATTTTATTTCATTTGCGTAGAAATAAAATGATGAACACAATGTGCCAAAAACTTGACATATACTGTGACTAATCCTTGCAATAACTTTAGTTGGGAGGAATTGCTACCTCCTTTTATAGAAATGAAACTGAGGCTTAGCGATAAAGGCAATTGCCTAGTCAAATTTAGGGTTCAAATCCAGGGGTCATTCTGGCTCTAAAGCCAGCATTCTTTCCATGGCTATCTTTTTCTTCTAGCTAATGTCAGTAGGTCTCCAAATCTTTGGTGGGGCTCAAGGATTAATTTCCAGATAAAGAAGATTGCTGTCTAGGTTGGATCATTCACTGGTTAGCCCAAACAACCACAAAGGCTGTTTTAGTCTTCTCTTAAGCCATTTATATTGTTTCAACCTCCCACCATTCATCTCTCAAGTATCTACCTCTGAGATAAGGGAATCTGGATTCTCTTGTAGTTGACTCAGCATATGGTTAATTTATTTCCACTCCTGAGAAAATAGTACAAACCACAGAAGGAGGCTACAAGACGTAGGGTAAGTGTCAGACATGAAAAAGGAGAGGTTTTATTCTAACAGAGGACACAATAAAATAGAAGGCTTGCCTTTTTATTTTTTACCACAAAGGACAGACCAATCTTTTTAGTCTGTTTACTAGATTTGTATCCCATCTCCAAGATAAAATTGGACTTTGCCCATTAATCTGTGTTTACCTTTCTCAGATTCATGAAACCAGGGGCAATAACCAAGAGACCAATGGAAGTGGTGGGAACATTCTAAAACAACTGCTCATAAATTATTCTGGCAGGAGGGGAGTGCAGGGACAAATAAATAGTAAAGAAAGAGGGATAATGTTGCAAGGTTCATTCTCTGTGCAAACAGCTTAGGTGGAGTACAAAGTCTGTTAACACTTAACTCCTCCCACATCTGAAATAGAACCTTTCTGGAACGTTTTGAGGGTTCTCCCCTTGTGCATGGCATTGCCAAATTCCTGATGCAGTCATTTGGAATACTTATAAGTAGGTGAAATTCTTCTTCACTATGTCATTATGCCATTACAAGCTACCTCACCCAGAGTTTTGCAAAGTGGCTAAGATGCCTGAAATTTCAGTTAATGCTTCATTGTTTTTCCTCAAGCCAAAGATGAAGTGATATTGCTAATGGTCCTGGGGAGGTTAGTTCATTGACATTACCAGGATGAGTTTGATAGCAATTTACATAGGAAATAATAAATAAAAAGTCCCTTTCCAATCCATATGTGTTGTGTGCTTAGTCACTCAGTCCTGTCCGACTCTTTGTGACCCCACAGACTGTAGCCTGCCAGGATCCTCTGTCCATGGAAATTCTCCAGGCAAGAATACTGGAGTGAGTTTCCATGCCCTGTTCCAGGGGATCTTCCCAACCCAGGGATTGAACCCAGGTCTCCCACATTGCAGACAGATTCTTTGCCATCTGAGTCATCAGGGAAGCCCAAGAATACTGGAGTTGGTAGCCTATCCCTTCTCCAAGGGATCTTTCTGACCCAGGGATCAAACCAGGTCCCCAGCATTGCGGGCAGATTCTTTACCCTCTGAGCCACCAGGGAAGCTCTCTAATCGTATACTGTCAGGTAAATATTAAGTTATTTGAACATATTTCAAATAACATTTTTAATCAAGATAAAATTGACATTATAACATTATAATTTAAAGACATTTTAATTGAATTACTTTTATCATTGTAAAACTATCAAGTGCTTATTATTTGTTAATATTTATCAAGTGCTCATTTTATATACAGGACTTCCCAGGTGGCCTGGAGAAGGAAATGGCAACCCACTCCAGTATTCTTGCCTGGAAAATCCCATAAAGGAGGAACCTGGCAACCTACAGTCCATGGGTTCTCAAAGAGCTGGATACGACTGAGCAACTTCACTTTCTTTCACTTTCTCAGGTGATGCCAGTGGTAAAGAACCTGCCTGCCAATATCCAGTCCCTCGGTGGGGAAGGTCTCCTGGAGGAGCGCGTGGCAATCCACTCCAGAATTCTTGCCTGGAGAATATGCAAGGCATTGTTCTGATATTTCTTGACCACAAACCTATATGAGATATGATTACAATCCCCATTTTACAGATGAGAGAGACGAGGCACAAAGAGGTAGAGTTACTTGCCAAAAGTCACACAGCTAATAAATGTCTGAGCCAGAATTTGTACGGGGTGTCTAGTTCCAGACCTACATTGTAAACTACTCTCCTACTTAGTTCTTCTCTTCAAAGGTATAATGGCTGGCATACATGGGGAAAAGATTTGTGAATCATGAAAAGTTAAAATTTATTTTTAAATGGTGTTATACCAACATCTATTATAGTATGGATAATTTTCTTACATCAGTCCCTAACAGAACTCTACTCTGCTTATTGTGGTCTGAACATTAACGTAATGGAAATAATCAGAACAATATCAGCAATAGGTACTTACCATTCTGTAGCTGAAGTGGTCCCTTTAATCTCCACCATATCCATGATCTTCACCATCACTGTCATCATTAACCGGGGACTTACCAGGTTCCAGGGAATCATATTTAGTACATTACCTAAATGATCTCATTTGTTCCTCAGAACTATCTTATGGAATAAGTATAACCATTCCCATTTTATAGATGAGAAAACTGAAGCTTAGAGATGCTATCCTCATAGAATCAGAAATTGTAAAGCTGGAATTTGAACCTAAGAATGCCTCTAAAGTTTATGTTCTTAACCACTTCAGTATGTCCAAAATTTCGATACTACATCTATGACCATCATCACCACCGAATATCACTTATTAGATGCCACCTATGTGCTAGGGTAGCCCTGTGTCAGTCCAGCCCTATGTCACTGTTTCAAACTATGGCTCATGGACCAAATCCAGCCAGCTGCCTATTTTTTATAAATAAAATTTTATTGGGACACAGCCATGCACATCCATTTACATATTGTCTGTGGCCGCTTTTGTACTAAATGGTAGAGTTGAGTAGTTGCAACATAGATTCTATGACTCTCAAAGCCCAAAGTATTTACTGGAACCCCTGCCTTAACCCATCTTGCAATATTATTATTCTCATTTTGCAGAGGAACATATTGGAGTTCATAAAGATTAGATAACCTGCCCATCCAACTATTCAAAAACAAAACATAGCAAAAAAACTGAGGTCTAGATGACTCCAGAATTTTTTCACTTTCTCCTCTGAAATAAAAAAGGCATAATTTTTATTATTACCAGTTATAGGAAAGGAGATTTCTCTTAACTTAATTCACAATATGGTTCAAAAGGTTTGACACTGGTGGTAAAAGAGTTGTACATTTTCCCATGTCAGAAGGATATAATGTTAAATTCCTCTTACCTTCTGAGAATTTACTGTACTTAATTCCTTGAGGATGGATGCTTAAGGGCTTGTGTGCTTTATTCTTAAAGTGAACTTTCATGATGTCTCCAACTTCAGCGTACAAAGTAGGCCCAAGGAGTCCTATGAATACAAGGATTTAAAATATGTCTGTATTCAGGATTACTAAGACAGAGCTGCTCGGAGAAGGCAATGGCACCCCACTCCAATACTCTTGCCTGGAAAATCCCATGGACGGAGGAGCCTGGAAGGCTGCAGTCCATGGGATCGCGAAGAGTCGGACATGACTGAGCGACTTCCCTTTCACTTTCCACTTTCCTGCATTGGAGAAGGAAATGGCAACCCACTCCAGTGTTCTTGCCTGGAGAACCCTGGGGACGTGGGAGCCTGGTGGGCTGCTGTCTCTGGGGTTGCACAGAGTTGGACACGACTGAAGCGACTTAGCAGCAGCCGCAGCAGCAAGACAGAGCTGCTAAGCAAGAAAAGATGCAGAAAACCCCCCAGGTGATTGCTGTCATTCCTCTCAGTCTTGAGGCTGACGAGCTTATCTTCAATCTAGAAGGCTTTCCCAGCTCATTACCTCTGTATCCCATGCAGGCAGATAAGGATGGGAAGGTAGAAATACCTGGCTTGGGCCCAAAGCCAGTTAAAAAAATAGAAGAAATAGTTCTGATCATGTCCACCCCATTCTGATTCACTGTCATTCCTGGAGAGACTGCCATCTTGGGTCAAGAAAGGGTGAGGTGAGAGAAGGCGCCTGACTACTTCAGATCTCTCTGAGGTGGTGAAGTCAGGGAGCAGAACCGACCATTCTCTGGCCCTGAGGCAAGTTCAGAGTCCCGAGGCAGGAGTGAGCTTGATGTATCCAAAGAACAGACCATCGGTGTGGCCAGAGTGAGAAAAGTTAGGGTCACCCACTATGGGCCATGGTAGGGACTTTGGATTTTCTTCTAAGTGAAATGGAAAATCACTGAGCTTTGTGCAGCAGAGAGACATGGTCTCATATGTTTTAAAGTTAATCCTACATGTACACACCGCTATATTTAAAATGGATAACCAACAAAGACCTACTGTATAGCATAGGGAACTCTGCTCAATATTATGTGGCAGCTTGGGTGGGAGAGGAGTTTGGGGGAGAATGAATACACATTTATGTATGGCTGAGTCCTTTTGCTCTCCACTTGAAACTATTGCAACATTGTTAATTTGCTATACCCCAGTACAAAATAAAAAGTATTTTTTTTTTAAAGTTCATCCTAAAAAAAAAAAAAAAATCGCAAGAAAGATTTGTCCTAGCTGCTGGGTAGAAAATATTCTTTGTAGTGACAACAGGGGACACAAACCAGGTGGAATAGACTAGAGATAATGCTGTGCTGGGCCAGCATATGCAGCAGTGAAGCAGGGAGAAGAGGTTAGATTCTGGACATTTTGACAGTAGAGCCAGCAAATTTGTTGAGGGGTTAGATGTAGCCATTGAGAGAGAGAAGTCAAGGGTGATCCTAAGGGTTTTGATCTAAGCAACTGGATAAGTGATGTTAGCAGTTACTTAGATGGGGAGCACAGCAGGGACAGCAGATTGAGGTGCAGAAATCAACAGTGAGGCTTCTCTTACTACATGCCAGGGGCTGTGCTAGGTCCTAGGGACACATGGATAAATATGCGACTGTCCTTGTCCTTAAGGAGCTCACAGGCTCGTTTGGAGGTAGACATATGGTAGGAGCTACTGCTGAGATATGGGCAAAATGCTACAGGAGAAGAAAGGATGAAGGACCAACTCTGTCTGTGGAATTAGGGGAAGAGTTGATATGTGACTCAGCTTTCTGAAGAGTCACATGTTACAGTTTCCCAAAGTGTAATCCTTGGATGTTTCTGCATCAAGAATCAGCGAGGGCTGAACTAAAAGGCAGATTCTCAAGTAAGTACTCTCTCAGCCCCAGTGAACCTGAGTCTCTCTGGAGGTGGGGTCCGGGAATCTGCATTTTGGAGGTGTGCTCCTGAGTTGATTCTGATGTCCTTCAAAGCTTGAAGACTTGTTGCCAAAAGCCCTTTTTCAGACAGTTGATTGCTCTCACTTCCAAGCCATCCATAAGCTCTCGTGGGGTTGGCTTCTGCCCATTAGGGATCACGGGAGCAGGAGAAGGAAGTTACAGTAGTCGTGGAATTCGACCAGCATTTGTTTACCATGGAGATAACTGTAATTGTCCCTCTTGATATATTGAAGCATTCTAAGTCTTTGCATTAAACCTTCCAGCAGATCTTTAAGGTTGTTATTAAGATACTTATTTTACAGATGAAGAAACTGAACCTCAGAGAATCTAAATATCTCAGCCAGTACTATACAGCTAATTAGAGGCAGAGCCATAATTTAACCTTAAATCTGTCTGACTCTAAATGCTAAGCTTTTAACCACCTCTTTTTATTGCACCTTGTAGTTATTCATTCTTTTAAGAAATATTGAATGCTCACATTATCCTAGGTGTCAGAATTGGAATGGTGAGTAAAACAGATGTACCCCCTGCCTTCAAAGACAATAGAAGGCAAGACAGATTTTAACAAATGGTCACACAAGTATTTAATTGCAAACTGTGGTTCATATTATGAAAGAAAAGAATAGGATTCTCTGCAGGGCATTTGACAGGGGCTTCTAGGTTATTCTTAGAGGCAGGAAGGGGATCCGAGTTGGAAAATGCTTCCCTGAGGAAGTGAGGTATTAAGATATAAATGTTGTTACTTTCTCAAGGCCCTGTTTTCTGAAGACTGTTCTGTCTTACCCTTTCCTTGTGTGCTCTTTCTCCTGCCCTTAAGACAGATATCTTGGCTGACACGTCAGCCTCGATAGGTGGTGTTCTGCACGCAGAACAAACTTCCTTATCTTCAAAGCCTTACTATATGACTCCCTTGTCCAAAAAGGGGACTTTATAAATATACACTCAGCATTTTCTTGGAGAAATGCTCTTTAATGAGCTGTCTACATACACTGTCTCTTATAATCCTGTGTAGTTGTGAAAATTAATTCAATACGACACCACCACAGTGAGGAGTTAACTGAAGCCCAAAGGCAAAGAGGCAAAGAGATGGACAAGAGCAGTCCAGGGAGTGAGACTAGCATGTACAAAGGCATTGAGGTGCAGCACACTTGGCCTATTCAGAGAACTGGCAGATAGGCACGGGAAGGCAGAGCTTTGTAGGTAAGAGAGAAAGGCAGAAAGTGAGGCCAAAGGCATGATCAGAGGCCTCATCACACAGGGCCTTGTAGACCTCTCAGAGTTTTGCCTCTTAATAGTATCTGGAAGCAGGGGTGCAACATGGACCAGTGACCAGCTGCATTTGTGAGAAACCAGAGTGAAGGTTGAGAGTTAAACATGGAAGGCTCCAGGAGAGAGATGTTGGTAGCTTAGTTCAAAGTTAGGACAATGGAGATGATAAGGAGAGAACATATTAGAGAGCTGTTTAGATCACACTGTCAGGATTTGATGGGTTGCATGTAGAGTAGGGGGTGAGGGAGATCAAGGAGCCATGGATGGCTGCTGAGGTTCTGGTTTGGAGGGCTGGGTGGATGAGAAGGCCATTTCCTGAAACAGAGGACACTGTGGCAGAGTTTTGTTTGGGGGAGCGGGTGGGGGGGTGTAGTAGGCAGGATAATGCCCTCCCACATCCTAATCCCTGGGACCTGTAAATATGCTATCTTATATGGCAGAATAGATTCTGTGGGTGTGATTAAGTTAAGGAAGTTGAGATGGGGAAGGTTTCTTGGATTATCCAGGTGGGCCCAACGTAATCATAAAGGTCCTCAGAAAAGAGAAGCAGGAGTATCTGAGTTAGCAACTAGAAGATGCTACCTGCTGGCTTTGAAGAAGGCGGAAGGGGCCATGAGCCCATGGAAGCAGGTGGCTTCTATCAGTAGTAAAGGGAAAAGGCAAGGAAATAATTCTCCCAGAAGCCTCCAGAAGGAACAGAGGTCTTCAAACACCTTGATTTTAACTCAGTGAAACTCATTTGGACTTCTGGCCTCAAGAATTTTAAGATAACAAATTTGTGTTGTTTTAAACCACTAAGTTTGTGGTAATTTGTTACAGCAATGATAGGAAACTAATTTTCCCTTAGCAATGAGAAAATGATCTTTGAGACAGTCATCCTATGTTTCCACCCACTGTTGTCTTATTCCACTCCCTGAGCTCCAAGTTCTAGAGTTTACACTGACCTTGTGCCAGAAGCTTTTTGTTTGTGTTTTTATGTTAGTTCTGCATAGGACCATGGGGTCCACAGAGCTGAATCCTCCTCTGAGAGATAGTTACAAAGCCTGGGAAGCGGGTGGGAAGAGTGGCGTGTCCAAGGTCAGTCAGTGATTGGTGGCATTGCTAGGACTAGAACTCAGGTCTCTAGACTCTTGAACCAAAGCTTTCTTTTACCACCTTCTGCAGGGCAGGTCAGCTCCCTCACTTTCCTGGAACAATCCCCATGTATGCACTGTTCTTCACTCCTGGCCATAGCTGACTCCACTGACTGACCCCTCTGTTCTGGCTGATACTCTCAGGCCTAGCTCCCAACAGAAGCCCCCACTGGTTACTCCCACCTGCCCAGAATGCCCATGAGCCAAGTCAGGTGCTGACTGCTGTCACATGGTCCAGTGCAATTTGTTACCCTGGATGTCTTGCTCGGTTGATTTGTTTGTTGGCATCACATGGCTGCACATGCCCGATGCCCAGAATAAGTCTTCTAAGTTATTTAACCTCTTACTGCAATGAGTGGTTAGGAATATTTGTTTAGCCTCCCTATCTACTTCTTCAGAATTAAAGCAAAACAAAGGGGTATTTTTATAAATGCAAACCAAATACCTTCATGCATGGAGGCAAACACGGCTGAATGTTGTTTGAGCTGCCATTTAGATCCTCCATAAACCAGATGGCCTAAGGCCTTCTCTGCCTTTTCTTTGGTGCCCAGTGTCAAATTGGGGGAAAGAGTGGCCTGTCTTGAGATTGCAGGAAGGTAGCACAACCTGTACCCAATTTCATGCAGTTTTGGAATGAAAACTGCAGGAGGTAAGCTAACCCAATCCCTTGCTCTCAGGTGAATAATGTGTTGCAGAACGCAGGGCAGCCCATTGTTGCTACTATTATAAAACTCCTTTGGGGACAAACATTTCATAATCCTTCTTGAAAATACAGAGACTCAAAACTAGTCATATAAAGCCCCAGACAGGATTCCTAAAAATGAGCCCGGCCCCTCCACCTGTCCATGTGTCTATAAACCTCACTGCAGAGGCATCTCTTCAAAATTCCTGTCCAGTAGCTTGACCCCACAAAAACTTCTGGGCTCATGCTACAGAAATACAGCACATGGCTAGAATCATACCCACCAGATGAGTGGAGCAGGAAATAAGGGAAAGATACAGAGAACACAGAACTAGGCAATGGAATGGGGAAGCCCATGCAGTCAATGGCAGTGTTCACACAGATCTTATTAAAAATCCGAGACTTTTCGTTTACACTAGATTTTCCCTCTTGTATCCACTATTAGTGGAGAAGGAAATGGCAACCCACTCCAGTATTCTTGCCTGGGAAATCCCATGGACAGAGGAGCCTGGCGGGCTATAGTCGATGGGGTCACAAAAGAGTTGGACATGGCTTAGCAACTAAACAGTCTTCCCTGGTGGCTCAGATGGTAAAAGCATCTGCCTGCAATGCGGGAGACCTGGGTTTGATCCCTGAGTTGGGAAGATCTCCTGGAGAAGAAAACGGCAACCCACTCCAGTACTCTTGCCTGGAAAATCCCACGGACAGAGGAGCCTGGTAGGCTGTAGTCCATGGGGTCGCAAAAAGTCGGACACGACTGACCAACTTCACTTTCACTTTCACTTTAGCAACTAAACAACAACAGGCAACTCTTATAGGGATATAGAGGTGAATAAGATACAACTCCTGTGCTCCAGGGGTTCATAATTAAGCAACTTTGGGCTTTCAGGAAGAGGTTACATAAAAAATAGATATTAAAATTGCTCAGAATTCACATAAAACAAATATTAGATATACAAGTGTTGACAGAAAAGTAATGTTTTAAGTGTCCTAGGCTTAAACATAAATCAGCTATCAAGCTCTACTTCTAATGAGATTGAATCAGGAAATCACTACAAAATTAATCATCTCAAAGGATTTAGACCACAGTATTCTCCTCTTCAAAAATAATCAGTGCCTACACATTGGGCTTCCCTGGTGGCTCAGAGGTTAAAGCGTCTGCCTAGAATGCAGGAGACCCGGGGTTTGATCCCTGGGTCGGGAAGATCCCCTGGAGAAGGAAATGGCAACCCACTCCAGTACTCTTGCCTGGAGAATCCCATGGAGGGAGGAGCCTGGTAAGCTACAGTCCATGGGGTCACAAAGAGTCAGACACGACTGAGCGACTTCACTTCCTTTCACTTTTCACACATCACCTAAAAGACAACCTCCTGTCTGGCACTGGTCCTTCTACCCGTTACTGCACTCAGCAAGTAGCTAACAAAGCATAGACAAATCAGTTCACTTGGCAAAAGCCACAAAAAAGAGAACTCTGAATATCTGCCCAATTTCTCTTTTTCCAGGCATAATGAGTATGTTTCCCAGCTCGTTTTCCCTTACCCACCTGCAATTTAATTTCATTAAATAGTTCTTAAGTATTTATTGTACATACTAAGCTTAAAGCTGGATCTATTAAAAAAAAAAATTACAGAGTCTATAGAGGACAGAAGATTCTTTAAGTTCCTGCCCCAAAACTACAAGCAATTTTTAGTAAACTTATTAATAAAAGGTTGCTTACCTAGTCCCCCCCCAGCCAGTTCCCCCGTGAGAGCAGTATCTCTTCTACCTCAGGCCGATCCAGCCCAGCTTTGAATCCCATCACTTCCTGTTTCTTCTGAGTCTGGTTCTTACAGTTATTCTCCCTCAGATGTTTTATCCTCTCCTTTTCTTTAGGATTCTTCCCTTGGGCACTTAGATATTTTAAGTCACTGTCATTCTTTTTTAAAATAAAACTCTTGGACTTCCCTGGTGGTTCTATGGCTAAGACTCTGCGCTGCCAATGCACGCGGCCTCGGTTCAATTTCTGGTCAGGGAACTAGATCCACCGTGCCGCAACTAAGATCTCGTATGCTGCAAAGAAGATCAAAGAGCCCTCGTGCCACACCTAGGACCCAATGCAGCCAAATAAGTAAATTAAAGATAAAATAAAACTCTTAAAATATCCTTAAACCTCTCATTTCCTCCCGGAACTACCCTATCTCTCCTCCCATTTGGAGCCAAGTTTCAGGAAAGAATTATCTATGTAAGTTCCTCCTACTTCCATTTCCTTATATTCCAGTCACTTCCATTCGATTTCTGTCACCAGAGGAAGTGGCGCCAGGGACACCAGGTAATGACAGAGTTTCGAGAAGGGAGAGCATTACATGTCCTAGTAATGCTAAGTGGGAAAATAAATGGACAGCACCCAGTGGTCTGGTACCTCGAGGTCATTATTGTTGTCTTCAGTGTCTCAGTTGTTTCTGACTCTTTGTGACCCCACGGACTGTAGCCCTCCAGGCTCTTCTGTCCATGGAGTTTCCCAGGAAAGAACACTGGAGTGAGTTGCCATTTCCTTCTCCAGGGGATCTTCCTGCACCAGGGATCAAACCTACATTTCCTCATTGGCAGGCAAGTTCTTTACTGCTGAACCATGGGCGAAGTCCCATCTCCGAGGTCATGGATGCCCTTTTTCTAGAGTAATTTCATATGATAGAGAATGAAATGCACCAATCACACAGGAAGTTGGTAGTAAAAGAGGGAAGAAAAGGCAGGCAGAGTCAAGGGCAGACTTTTTTTTTCTTCTAGATGGTGGTTAACCTGGACAGAAGTTGTGTCCTGTTTGATTTTTGAGGATTTTTGACAGAAGGGAAGGCTCCAGTTAGGAAAAATTGAACATGAAGAGAGATCTAAAGAGGAGGCATGACAGGATGCAGTGAATAAAAGATGTAGAAGGCTCAGTCTGAGGAAAATGACAGGTCTTCACCTGGTTGGGGGTGGGGGGAGTGAAGTGAAGTCTCTCCGTCGTGTCTAACTCTTTGCGACCCCATGGACTGTAGCCTACTGGGCTCCTCCATCTATGGGATTTTCCAGGCAAGAATACTGGAGTGGGCTGCCATTTCCTTCTCCAGAGGATCTTCCCGATCCAGGGATTGGATCCGGGTTCCCCGCAGGATAGGCAGACGCTTTACCGTCTGAGTATATGTGAATTATCAACTAGGGGACCTAACTGGAGGACGTTGTCTCTTAATGGCCTTTATCATTCCTGTGGACTATGTTACCATATTCACCACATTTGAGATCCCAGAAACCCATTCAGCCTACTTAATTGAAAAAGAGTTGAGGAAAAGAAGACATTTTCCTTTAAAAATTATAGCTATTATGTATATCACACTAAATAAAAAAGAGATGGGAAGGATAGATGCAAAAAAAAAATCAGCCATATACAGTTCCTTTAAATGAATTTTGGGACCCAGCAAATAATCATTTGCTAAAGTTCATTTGTGCTCATTAAACTAGACCTTAAGCTCCACGAAGGCAGGAGATGCATTTGTCTTGACCACCATGACATCCATAGTGCCTATTTCAATGCCCAGCCCACAGTAGGTGCTCTTTAATAGTTTGCTAGATGAATGAATAAAAATTCAAACACTTAAAAGTTGTGTTTAGCTTTTTAAAATCAATGTTAAAAACAGTTGTCTTCATAGGCATGTGACCCATGAAATTGCGCAGGGCCCCATGCTCAGGAGGGCCCCCAGCTTGGCTTAATGCTTTGTTGTTACTGTTTTGAAATTCTCAATACTATGAATAAGAGCCCTACAAATTATGTAGTCACACTGGTTAAAAACAACAAAAACACATTTCTATAAAATATCACTAAATGTATATTTTAGATATATGTGAATATCAAATTAGCCATAGAGTTTTATCTTTAAAATTTAAAAATATATTTCAGGCTTACCTGAAGTTCTGGATTGTGGTTTTTCTTTCTGAAAATATGCTTCATACTCCCTGTAGACAATTTTCTTAAAGGAGGTTTCAAAAGGTTTCGAACTGGAAATAAAATACATTTGAAAGGCTTTATATGACATATACTCACAGTACAACAAAATAGATCTCTCATGTCCTCAAACCTTTACTAGAAATAACACTATTTTTTAACTGCATTTCAGAAACCCCAGGTCTTATAAATATGAACAATAAGTGAAGTTAATAAAATAATTATTGATGTCTTCAAGAATATCCTATTGTGATAACCATTCTTCCACAAATTTAGCTTGCATTAACCAACCCTATTACTCAGATCAAACTTCTAAAAAAGAATCCAAACTTTAGGCTTATATTTTAAATGATTAAAGATATGGCCAAATTCCTTATGAATAAATATGTGAGCTGCTTTTCAACTCTTCATTCATATACAGTTTTAAGCTGCTGGTGTTAGTTGCTCAGTCGTGTCTGACTCTGTGACCCCATGGACTGTAGCCCAGCAGGCTGCTCTGTCCATGGAATTCTCTAGACAAAAGTACTGGAGTGGTGTGCCATTCTCTTCTCCAGGATTCTTCTCAACCCAGGGATTGAACCTGCATCTCCTGCGTTGCAGGCAGACTGTTTACCGCCTGAGCCACCAGGGAAGCCCAAGCTGCTGGAGAACACTGTTAAAAGCTGTTGATTTAATGGACTCTTTCTTGCTCAGAAGTTGAAGATGGCTAATGGAGTCAAAGCCCTGGGATTCATATAGGAAACAAACAAATGACAAAACTAAGTTTAAGTAACTTGCCTGAGGAGAAACAGTTGATAATGGCAAAACCAAGATTCAAAAACTACTGTCCAATCGGTCATCCCTGGTATCTGTGGGGGGTATAGTTTATTTAAAACTGCAGATGTTCAAGTCCCTTCTATAAAAGTACAGTTAGCCGGCTGTACCTGCAGCTTTCATATCCACAGATGCACAGGGCCAGTTGTTTCCATGGTTAAGAACTCAGAGAGGAAAGCAGAGAGAGTACTGGGATAATATCCATCCTTTCCTTCTGTGTCTCTAAAGATGGACACATCATTCCCATCCTTGTCTTAAACTCAAAGGTAAAAGGAAAGATAATAGTAGTAGTGTTAGTTGCTCAGCCATCTCTGACTCTTTGCAACCCCATGGACTGCAGCTCACCAGGCCCCTCTGTCCATGTGATTCCCCAGTCAAGAATACTGGAGTGGATAGCCGTTCCCTGCTCCAGGGGATTTTTCCAGCCCAGGGATCAAACCCAGATCTCCTGCATTGCTGGCAGATTCTTTACCATCTGAGCGACCAGGGGAGCCCAAAAGGAAAGATAATTGGGGGAAATTTCTTACAGATGTGTAAACCAGTTGCCCACATTGGCTTTGTTATGCTTCCTAATCCAGACAGTGGCCCAGTATAATTAGGTCGTAACAGAGAAAGATACTAATCACATTTGCTATGATGTTTATGTAGCACAGAGGCTAAGAAAACTTTTTTTATGTTCAGAGTGTCTGGGTTTGAATCCTGTATCTAGCCCTTGTTACCTGTATAACCTTGAAAAGTTTATTTAATCCATTTTTGCCTCTGTTTCTGTAATTGTGAGCTGGGACCACCAGTAAAACCTCCTTCAAGGATTATTACAAGTTTTAAATAAACTGATACCTACAAAGGGTTTAGAGCTGGCACATTGCAAATATTCAACGCATGTTAGCTAGTAATATCTTAAAAGCGTAATTAAAGTTGATTTTTCACTTTCAAGTTTTCCCAGCAAGCAGAAAAATCTGTAATTTTAGTAGTTCTCATAATTTTAAAATGTGGGATACAAGAACTGTGTTAATATTTGAAGGCAGAGTTTAAAGAGGCACGCATAAGTATTTTTGGAAAGGCTAGCTATAGAAGGTGGTAAGTTCTCAGTCACTGGAAGCATTCAAGTAGAAACTAGACAATTATTTACTAATTGCTTTGGGTGCTTTGAGTTTGGGAAAAAGTAGGAAGTTAAAACATGCAAGTTGAAAATTAATTAAATGACCTCTTAAGAGTTTATAGAGCCCAAGAACCCTAGGATTGTATGTTAGTGTCCATAATGTGGAGGTCCTTTTTCTTGGAAGGGTGAAACTGAAACATGTTTCCTATCCCTAACCATAGATCTGTAAATACAGGAGTACAGGTGACAGTATAAACTCTTTACTAAGAAAAATCAGTCTTTTATGTAATTTTAATAGAGGTGTGCTTCCTACTATGTTTCCCTGTGTATATTGTGTGTGCATACTGAGGTATATTTATTTTTAATTTGAACAACTGAATTGCTATTGGAAAATAATCAGTCTGAGCAGAAAGTTAAAGATGAATTCAAACAATATGCATGATGAATTTTCCATTTATGAGAATTCTTTAAAGATGATTTATTCATAATAAAATCATATAAAGCTTAAACCCTTGACAGACCAATATACATCTATTTTTTTAATATCTGTTACTATATGCATGCAAGTGATTGAACATATTTCCTTAGGGAAATTTTCAAAAATATTCACTTTAGCTCCAGAGCAAGAATAAAAGATATATTTCACCACTAAAAGGCACTGCCCTGCCAATATTACATGGAATAAGGAAAGATTTTTGCTTGGTGCTAAAATACACTTTAGAAAAGGATGGATGTTGATTTCTTTATAGTGAGTATCATTAGCTCTCAGTGTAGGACAATTCAAAATAAGTTCTTAGTTTAAGCAGCCAGATATACAGGTTTAATTTTTCACATAGATGTACTAGACCAACACAATACTGTAAAGCAATTATCCTTCAATTAAAAATAAATAAAATTTTAAAAAAGAAGTACTAGAAAGAAATGACATGATTTGAGGTTTAAAAAATAGTGACCGTTGATCTGGATTATCACTGTTTGGTTTTGACTCAATAATTGATACCAGAGGAGTAACTGTTCCCAGAATTCTGGAAACTCAATCACAGAGTGAGAGGATAGGATGACCAATCACGGCTTCTTTGGAGAACTCACCATGTAAATCAGGGTGTTGCCCTATGTGATTCTGCCTCCTCCAATATTCAGCTTGTTATTGCCCTATGTGATTCTGCCTTCAATATTCAACTTGTTATTCTCATTGTTAATTGCAGAAGAAAGAATAAACTCCCAAGTATAAGCAGGCATAAGCATGACATAGGAAAGCCAGCATCCAAGCTAGTGTTCTACCCATGAGCAGGAAAATAGATGTTGGAAAGACTATTTCTTTGGGGGTTTTTGTTAGTATCACCTCTCTAAGGGTGTGGGTGTGACCTAGATTATCACCTTGAAATACAATATTTTAAATGATTTGTTTTTAAGAGGGACTTACTACTACAAGACCAAGCTGCCACATCCTCCAAAATAATCCAGTTACAGAGAAAAGATTTTGAAAGGGTTAATGTTATGCACTAAAAGGCTTAAAACATCACAATACTTTCCTGGCAGATTGCTTTGGTTTCGAAATTGTAAAAGAGGAACACATCTTTCACAATCATTTAAACTGTGATGCTAAGTTAAAAAAAAAAAAAACTTAGTTACACTAAGAGGTTTACTATTCAGAGAAATACTGAGTAGAACCTGTGATTTGTTTAATTTCTGGGAAATCTTATTTCTAATCTTTCAGTTAGGAAAAGAGTTTGCAACTCAGATACAGTTTTATTATTTAACCCTTGTCTTAGTTACATAGGCTTTTTAATAGTGACTCTTATCAAAATAGCCAGAGTAGACCATATCCCAGGGACTGATAAAGAATGAGAGAAGAATGAAGAGTCACGTGAAACAGAACAAAAGGTAAAAGAAAAACAATGTTGCATTTTTATGAATTGATGATGTTTTGAAAGTCATTTATAAAAGGCAACAAAAGTTTGGCAGTTGTTACTGAATAATCTGTTTATAATAAAGTTACAAGGTACACATCTTTAGTTTTAGAAGATGAAGCTAAGTGCATATAGAATAAATAGTATGTACCTAGAAGTTTTGTATCCGACTCTTTTGAGACCGGATGGACTATAGTCCACCAGGCTCCTCTGTCCATGGGATTTCCCAAGCAAGAATACCGGAGTGGGATGCCATTTGCTTCTTCAGAGGATTTTCCCAACCCAGGGATCGAAACCAAGTCTCCTGCATTGCAGGAAGATTCTTCACCGTCTGAGCCACCAGGGAAGCCCTTCCTAAAAATACTAAACTACTAAAAATCTGGAACAGGAGTTTGCAGCAAGGGCTAATGAAGAGGTAGGTGCCTGGTGCTTTTGAATCAATCAATATATTAAACCAACAATCAATGATGCTAACTAAATTATATCAACAACAAGCTCTTGAAAGCAGTATCTAGCCAAACAATATTTTCTGTAACCACTGTATTATTTATGAGAGGCAAAATGAACACCCACCAATTTTATTCATTAAACCCTCCTATTAATTGTATTTACCTATCTGAAGTTAAACACACACACACACACACACACACACACACACAGCAATGGAATTGCAAAAGGAATGTTCTCTAAAAGAAATAGATTATCCTTCCCGGAGAAGCCCATACAGACACCCCACCTGCCTTACCTAAGGTGTGTGGACTCGGGTTGGTAGTTCCATCTGATGCTCTGAGCAGCTACGTAGAACTGCCTTAGCCTCGCTGCTTCAGCCCCTAGGTTCCCCCAGCCTGCCCAGCTGGTGCCTAGGACCACGAGGACCCAGAAGCCAGGGCAAGCGAGGAACATGGTTCCTTTCCTTCTCTTGCCTGCCGCCGCCACCCCGGGGGTGGATAGGGCTGCCTCTGCGAGGCTGTCGGCGGTCTGAGCTGCAGTGAGCTCCCAGAGGCTGCGGGTGGCAGTGTCCTCCTCCTCGTCAACTCCCCCAGGCGCCGCTGATGACTATAGCCCGGGCTGTCCCCACCTCCTCAGACCTTTCTAGGCTGAGGGTTGGCTAGGTCACTGCCCCAGATGACAGGAGGTATTAGGAAGAGCCAGAGAGTTAGTGACTGTTTTACCACGGGTGAAGGAAATGCGGTGATCGGAGGTTCTATCAGCCAGGGCAGTACTCGGATTCATGAGAGGGAGTAAAACTGTCTCTCACACTTCCATCTGCTCAGCCCACTGCCCAGGAACCCCTCACCAGCCCCAGCCACCAAAAAAGCTGTCTAGGGCAGAGTTCACACTTGCCAGACCGTCTGCAGTTCCCATCGTGGTGGGACCCAAAATCCTTAACCACACTACTTTCCTTCTAATCTGAGGAAGAGGGCATTATGCCCTGTTACTGGGCACAGATATACCGTATTTTCAGGTGGTGAGGAAGCAAGGGGGTGATCACATGAATGGGGCCTGATGGCCTGGCTCACTTTACTAACTTCTACCCATGTACAGTTCTGTCTTGATTCAATATTGTGTTAGTTTCAGCTGTACAGCAAAGTGATACATATATGGGTTTCCCAGGTGGCTCAGCAGTTAAGAATCCGTCTGCCAATGCAGCAGATGCAGCTTCAATCCCTGGGTGGGGAAGATCCCCTGGAGAAGGAAAATGGCAACCCACTCTAGTAACTAATTTCCATGCCTGGGAAATTCCACAGACAGAGGAGCCTAGCAGGCTACAGTCCATAGGGTCAGAGTCAGATACAAGTTAGTGACTAAACAACAGCATAAATGTATATAATCTTTTTTAGATTCTTTTCCATTATAGTTTGTTATAAACTATTGAGTATGGTTCCCTGTGCTATACAGTAGGTCCTTGTTGTTTATCTATTTTATACATGGTTAGTGTATATATTTTAATCCCAAATTCCTCATTTATCCCTCCCCTCTCCCCCTTTGGTATTCATTGTTTGATTTCTGGGTCTGGGGGTCTGTTTCTGTTTTTGTAAATAAGTTCATTTGTGCCTTTTTTTTTTTTTTTTAAGATTCTACATGTAAGTGATATCATATGCCATCTGTCTTTGTCTTGCACAGTTCTATGTTGATAAGCACCTGTGGCCACCTAAGGCAGAGACAAAAAAGAGGGTTTAAAGAGTTTCACTGGGAGAATCAGACCAGATTTCAATCCCACTTAGTAGCTGTGTTCCCTTGGATAAGTTACACAACCTCTCTGATCTCAGGTTGGACATCAGGAGAATAAAGATGATAATAATAATTTTCCCCAATAGGGTGGTTGGGAGGATAAAGGAACACTGTGAAGTATGTAATTTCTAGCAGTTGGAAAGCACACAGCACATGTTGTTACTATGATTATATCTTTTCTGCCTCCAGGGCTCCTTACATATTTCAGAGGATCTGGCTGTTTCTCATGGCTTTAAGATATGATTTTGCTATGTATAGAGAATCTGAGAATTATCTTGTCTGAAGCATCATTATGACTTACCCCGGGCTCCCTGCATCTACTTGCCTCCAAGCTTCTACGACTTGTCTCAGGGGCTTCCCTGGTGGCTCAGTGGTAAAAAATCCGCCTGTCAATGCAGGAGACGTGGGTTCAATCCCTGGGTTGGGAAGATCCCCTGGAGAAGGAAATGGCAACCCACTCCAGTATTCTTGCCTGGAAAGTCCCATGGACAGAGGATTTGTTGCAATAGTTCTCAATAAATGGTAATCTAGCACCTCCCATGGGATCTTCATGATGTCAGGCTCCTCAACAACCTCTGTCTTTGCTTCTTGGCTGACATTATTTGATCTACTAAGAATGCCATTCTCTTACTCTTCACTGTCCACTCTGTAAATTCCAATCAGAGTCTCACCTATCTCCTTGATTCTGGGACAAACTGACTTTTCCATTTTATGAATTCCTACCACACTCTTCAAATAACATACTTATTACTCTCGGTCACTTTGTATTGGTGTCTCTTGTGTCCCCAATTACATTATCAGCTATTGAAGAACAGGAATGGTGCCATATCCTTTTTCCTCTATAATATCAGTGCTTTACAAAGCTGGTAAGCCATCAGAATTCCCTGGGGGGGATTTTTACAAAATATAGATTCTGACTCAGGACACAGGGCTGATAATCATCCTCCTATAATACTGAGCCTAAGTAAGTAAGTGTTAGTCGCTCAGTTGTGGCTGACTCTTTGCCACCCTGTGTACTGCAGCCCACCAGGCTCCTCTGTCCATGAGATTTTCCAGACAATGATACTGGAGTGGGTTGCCATTTCCTTCTCTAGGGGATCTTCCCGACCCAGGGATCGGACCCGGGCCTCCTGCACTGCAGGCAGATTCTTTACCAACTGAGCTATAAGGGAAGCCCTAATACTGAGCCTAGTGATCAGCATAAAGTGAGCAGTCAGAGGTGCTGGGGGCACTTTCTTGTGAGTGAAAACTTTTAAAAGCAGTGTGTCCCTAAATCTCGAGGTTACTACCAAAATTCTTGCAAAACCTTGTAACCTTTAGTTAGACTGTTTCACCATTTTTATTTGCGTGTTTTATTTGCATTTTTATTTGCATGTTTACCTAGTCTGTGTGACATGTTCATTGCCTCACTTTTCACAGAAAGGACAGCTATATTGTTTGGCTCTGTAATTTTTGTATCAGTTTCAGATAAGTACTGTGTAACTTTTAATAACATATTTATTAAATATGTGAATCAAAGAATGGGTAAAACACATTCAGGTGATGAAGACGTTTCTGCTTCTCTAATTTTCTTCTGTGTGTTTAGGGTGGTGGTAAGATACATATTTGCCGATTCTAGTCTCGAGTTTGTAATTGGGACAACCGTGATTGTGTATTACATTAATGTCAACAAAGTGATGGATACAGACTTTATTCAGCAAAATATCAAACACTAGAACATGGCGTTTAGGGAATCCTTTTAACTAGACATTCAAGGATTGGTCTCTGGGTCCTCTGGGGGAGAGTGACAGTGGAGGGAAGGTCTACAGTGACGTGTACCTTCCTGTCTGGAGCACCAGTCTTCTGTGGTGTCTGCAGCCTCTGGTGCCATCCAGAGGCCTCTCTTGGAGCTTCAAGGAAGTCCAAAAGGCTTCACCAACAGTAAGCACTGAAGACCCAGGAAATCCTATAGAAATTCCCTCAAGTCAGAGACATCTCCTGCCTTCCAACAAAGTAGAGGAGAACCTCCTCCAGTCCAAAAATAAAGAGGCATTTTTATTTTTCCAGTCTGGTCTTCTGCTGAGTCAGATGCTCTGGATTCTAGCTAATTAGTACCGCAAGTGACAGCTAGGCCAAAGCCCACACACCATCGCAGAAAGACTCAGTCCCAGCTTCTGAGGCTTGTGTTGGAGGAAGAGGAAATGGAGCAGGAAGGGGTGGTGGGTGGAGAACTGGGGCTTGTGGTCCAGTCCTTCTGCTCTGGTGTAGAACCAATCTAAAGGAAATTCCATGTCCTTTATTCACAAGTATTTACAGAAAACTGCAGCAAATACTTAACAGTTATAATCAAGTCTTTTCGGGAAAGCTGATGTTCAAAAATAGGATCCTGTGGGGGTTGGTTGAGGTCACCAAGACAAGGACAGGTCACTGAAAATGACAGCAAAAATTAAAATTATTGTATTTTCCTGAAAAAGATCAAAGAAAGCTCTCATCATATGTACCCTCTACAGCTTTGTATAATCTTTTTCTAGATTCCAGATAGTCTGTCATCTAGGCTATTTAGGAAACTTAATCACTCACTGAGCTTTTTGGGAGAAAGAAGGGATTATCATATATGGTATATATGATATTATATGATAATATAACATTATATGATAATATGGTATTATTTTTGATAATTATATGATAATATCATATTATTTTTGTTTCCCCAGCAGGTTGCATAGGGAACTGGCTCCATAAAGTTCATAAAATTTTTCTAGTTGTTATGATTTCTGGTGATCAAGCAAGGCTACAGTATCAGTACCATCTAGCAGCCAGTAATGGGAATGTCATACATCCTGAAATAAGTTATGTCTAATTAGAACATTTATATCCTGGAGTAAATGGAAATCCTCCTATATACTCACTTTCTATCGTCAGTCTTCTGCTATACCTGTCTCCTACTGCCAACACAATTTCCTGCATAGTTTGAACTTTAATACACGCTTAAAGTGTAACTCCCGATTATATAAAGAAAAGGCAAGCTTTATATTTTTCCTTTTCCTACTGTCTATTTCCTTCAAAAATACCTCCATAGGCAACTTACCTTAAGGGCTTGGGTCAAATGCAGCATTTGTAAAAACTCCGTATGTTCCTAGGTGGCTAAAGAACAGAAACACAAAGATGAACCTGCCATATGACGCTTTGTCCTTGACCCCCAGTCCTTCACATAGTTCATCCAGAGACCATGAAACACCACCCACCCCTGAAATTCTCTGATTTTAGAGGGAAAGAAGAGGAAAAATCAAAGAGATTTTCAAGATCCCAATTAACTGTTCTGGGTAATTTTCTTTGCACTTCATACCCAAGGTATTCATACTGAATACCTGCTCTGACCCCTGCTGTAGCCTCTTCCCAGTGAGAGGAAATCCTTTTAAAATTCTATCCTTAATACTTGATCATATGGCAATAGTTTTCAAAGAATGGTAGTACTGCTCCCTATAGCAATTTCTAAAAATTTTCATAATGAGCAAGACTTATTATTGACATTTAGGCAGGGGCTAAGGATGCTGGATGTCCTAAAATGCCCAAGGCACAAAAGAATTGTCTTATACACTCCACACAACTTTAGAAAAGCTACTCAACATTCCTGGAGGTGAAAAATCTCTGAGCCTAGAACTGAATGGCTTTACATATAAATGTTAAGTTTGTGTGTGTATCTTTTAAAATGCAATTACCATCTGAATTAAGAGAAGATGATAACAGGTTTTCCAGCTCTTCGCCAGAATAATTCATCATTTTAAGAAATCAGGTTGGTGTTGACAACACTTCTGATACTGTTTGACTCACTAATAGAATATTCCTGTCAGTTGACCTTTATGACTGTTGCCTTCATAGTGATTCTACTTGAAGGAAGGTACAAGTATCTGATGGATGACCTCATACATAGCACCTGCTAGTGTGGTGCCCCAGTTCCAGTGTGTTATTTCTATGTCTCTTTCCCTTGTATCTTGTGTTTCTCCTTTATATTATCATTAGGGCACCTAGTGATTTTTTAAAAATATTATATATTGCTGGGACATATTACTGGTAAATTTTGCTTCAGAATTAGTCTAGGGGATGTTGCCAAAGATTGTTTGATAAAAGGCATGTCTGTATAGTCATTCTGCCATACAGTGAATTAATAATTCGTAGAGTGAATTAAAAAGTCAAACTAGCAAAACTTAACCATAAAACATTTCCATCTTACCTTTGAGGGTTCAAGGGGCTTTTTCCATCATCTGAAATAAGCAAGAAGACACAGACGATTGGTTTAAAAGAAGAAAAATGAGATAAGGGGAAAGGTCATCAGCAATAGGGATTATTGGAGTAAGTCAGCAGACTGATTTCCAGGAGGGCTTATTATAAGAGATTTATTGGGAACAATCCCTCCCTGACATGTGGGACCTGTTTTAGGCTAAATTAAACATTCAGCAGTATGCAATTCCAGAGTCCATTCATCTTTCTTCTCTTCCCTTTCTCTAACAACCTGTCCTCCTACCTCTGGTCCCTGACTTCATCCCCTTGGCTACTCTTGGTGTTGTTGAGACCATCGGTTCTCAAAACCCATTTCTTTGGCACTTGAGGCCCTCTATGTTTGCATTCCGTCCATACTCTCTTAATCATTAAGATGATTGGTGGTGGTTTAGTCACTAAGCCGTGTGCGACTGTTGCGACCCCATTTACTGTAGCCTGTTAGAGTCCTCTGTCTATGGGATTTTCCAGGCAAGAATACTGGAGTGGGTTGCCATTTCTTTGTCCAAGGGATCTTCCCAACCCAGGAATCCAATCCGGGTCTCCTGCATTGCAGACAGATTCTTTACCAACTGAGCTTGGGCAAGCTAATTGCATAAACAAACCCAAACCAACATAACAGTGGGTGTTTTCCTTCCCTGATCATATACACTATCGAGGGCCTCCTGTCATAATCCAGACACTGAACTCTGATCGTGGAAACTTTAAACATGGCAGCATGTCTGTCAATCATCCCATGGGTAGATAAAAAGGGGAAAGGATCTCATGCCTAAACACATTTAGAAAATATTAGGTGAAATGAAAAAGAACAAGTGAAATGAAAAAGAACATGTGAAATGAAAAAGAACACGCCTTTATTACAAGGCGTGATTGAGCTTTCAGTGTGATAATGAGGGTGCACTCTGAATTTGCAGGAAAGGGACATAGTATGCAGGCTTTTCCTAGTATTTGAACTTGGAATCCTGGAAAGTTTAAAATCAAATTGGGACAGATCAGAACATTCCATCCCCACAAATGAATTTTTTTATTATATAGATATTAGAGGCTGGGTGGTGGCTGATTCCTCTCCATAGTTTAGAGGGTTCACTGGAAATATCTCAAAACTAAAGAAAGAATTTGGGGAAGATGCAGGAACAGGATTCTTACATGGTGATGGAGATTAGGATCAGGGTCTTAGGAGCTCTTGCCTCTGCCTTCTGGATTAGGTTAAGCAGGCACAGATGTTGCATGGAGGGACTGGTTGTAGATTTTTGGTCTTTAAGCAGAGTTACTGTTTATCTGTTGTCCTGTTCACTCACTCACAGGAGAGTATATGAAGGAGCTTTGGAAAATCAGCCTAATGCGATGGCTTTGTGAAGGGAGAGAGCGTGAGAATAGGGAACAAGGAGTTCTTCTGAGCAGTGAGGAATAGGTATTGAAATTTCAATTCCAGGAGAGTGCTGGCAGGCGCTTTTAACATAGCCACTTTCTGTCCCTGGATTTGAGCATTCTTGACCCCTTTGATACCCCCAGTTTCATGAGGAAAGATGAGCAGCCTCATTAGCTTATTTGAAGAGGCTTCTTTATGTCAGAAAGAGACAAATACCATATTATATCACTTAAATGTGAAATCTAAAATATCGTACAAATGAACTTATCTACAAAACAGACTCACAGACATAGAAAACAAATTTGTGATTGCCAAGGGGGAGGATGGGAGGATAAGGGATGAACTGGGAATTTGGGGTTGGTAGCTGCCAACTATTACATATAAATGAATAAACAACGTCCTACTGTATAGAATAGAAAACTGTATCCAATCTCTTGGGATAAGCCATAATGGAAAAGGATATTTAAAAAAGAATGTATATATGTTTAAAAATGAGTCACTTAGCTGTATAGCTGTATAGATTGGCACAACATTGTAAATCAACTGTACTTCAATTTACAAAAAAGAAGAGGCTTCTCAACTTACGGACAGGTTGAGCATCTCAGGCAGACAGACAATGAAAGGATGTTTGAACTCTTAAGGGAGGGTTCTCTTTTTTTATTCCTAGGCTACAGCTATCTTTTGATGAACAATCAGAGAAACACAGTTTCCCTTACAGAAAATCTTCATCCATTTGGGTCACTTTCTTGCTTCAATCCTGAATTAGCTCTACAAGTTTTCATGAGCACATATGCATCTCTTAGCTTTCATACCAAGTCATTACTAAAGCAGCAGCTCTTTTACACTTCCAGCTTTGTTTTTCACTTCCTCCACTAGTGTGTTGTTGTTTTTTTTTTTTTTTTCCAATTCAGGTGCAGTGAACTATTGAACATAGCATTTTCCGTTATTTCGCCCTTTTAGGTCTTGTAACATGCCATTTTCTCTGCTGTAATTCTATTTTGACTTTTTCCTTTGGCAAAATCCATCCCTCTTAGTCTTCAAAGTTAAACTTAAAAGAGCCTTTTCTGCCCTATCAATCTGGGTGGGACCCTTCTATTTTGTATTCCAAGAGTAGTCAGGTAGCATTTTTGCCCTGATGCACTTGATACACTCCAGTATTAGCACTGATTTAACTTGTCCAAGTCACCTACTGAATTATACATTCCTTAAGATCAAGCACCATCATTCTGGGTTACACTACCTAATCAGCTGACCAATAAATGGCTATTGTGTGAAAGAATGAATGAATGAAGTATAACTCCTTTCTAGTTAGTTTTGGCAATAACTAAGGTTACCTAGACCAGAAGCCCCTAAGTGTCAGTATGCACACTGGCCTCATAAAATCTTAGTAGCTGGAGTTAGGGTAGGGAGGAACTTTTAAAAAATTCAGACTTCCAGGCCCATCTCCAGATCTCCATTATATGAGGATCTGTGTTTTCTTTTTTTTTTCTTTTTCTCCCTAAATTTGACTCTGATGGGAGTTGGTTCTCAAGACCACTTAACTTGGCTTTGTTTTTTTTTAATGCAAATGTTTTCAGACATGAACTACTGAAGTTGTGCTTTCACTGCCTTGCCCCAAATCACATGAAAGAAGAAAATGAGGAGAATACTGTTTCCAATTTACCTTTTTGTCTGCGACGCCTTCTTAGCAGAGCCAGGAGTATCGAACTCGTCACTAAGCCTGTTGTACCAGCTGCTGCTCCACCGACATAAGTCAGGGCTTCCTGGACAGTCAGTGGCCCTGCTGGAAAACAAACACACACACACGTGTGAGCCATAAGAAGTGTTTTGTGCAGAAGACCATCATTCCCCCAGAAGGGCCCCAACAACGCTAAGGTGTGAGATCAATTAAGTCCTCCAAGGTCCTGGCAATGCTAACAACCCAGCACAAAAGGCCTGGAAGTCGTAAGTCACTCCAACAGAATGGGACACAAGCAGGACTTGATTTTCTTCCTAATGCTTAAATATCAAACATAATTTCCAAGGAGTCAAGGTACGGACTCAATAAATGGAATTAGATGATTAAATGGCAGTTTGGACAAACAAAATAAACTGGGTAATTTGAGGGGGAAGGTAATTGAAGATTCATTTTTATGACAGAAAGTTGTTACAACAAGCTACTAGAGGGGGAAAAATGGAAGGGAATGAAATAAACCTTACAAGCAGAGCTTGATTAAGGAAGACATATGACATGACTGAGTGACTGAACTGAACTGGACTGAACTGAACTGAACTGAACTGATGGTATTTGGGGGAGGTATATGGTAAACAAAGGTCTTCTGAGATAATGAGTTAGGATTCTTCATTAAATAACCTTCAGTTTAAAACATCTTGAAACTTCAAGATATATTAGGTTGGCCAAGAAGTTCATTTGGGTATTTCTGTAAGATCTTATGGAAAAACCCAACTGGACTTGTTGGCCAATTCAATACTATACAAAGATTATAAGGAAATGAGAGGATTCATTTCGCATTGAAAAAGTAGTGGTGATTGTTTACACAGAGTCACTAAATTTGATTCCCACTGCACTGCATAAGATTCAGAGATTCTGTTTGATTCATTGTGAAACAATTATTAAATGCAGGGGAAACCCAGTGATAAAAAGTGAGACCACTGTTAAGAAACACACAGAGGAGAAAAACTGATTTCATTATTTTCCATATCAAAGCGACTTCCTAACCTGTGTAAGACATATACCTTGGCAGGTTGGCATGGTCGTTGACCACTGACCATTCTCTTGGCATGCTGTTCTTTCTGAGCCATTAAGTAATTGACCCTCTGGGCAATGGAAGCTGCAGGTTGATCCATAGCTGAAATTTCCCCAAGGGTTGGAGCAGTTCATCACTATTGGCTCAGTGACAGGTAGCTTGGAGCATTTGACAGCTGCAGAAGAAAAAAGAACGTAGGAAAAGCGAACATACAGAATGAACATAAAAGAGATCATGGGTTTCACATGAAACATGGCTAGGGTTGCCCATAGATGTGGTGGAATACAAAAGATCAGAAAGAACAGGAGCTGTTTTTGACATTCCCACAAGTTCTTCCAACATCAAACGTACTGAGATGTACACTCAAAGAATGATAGCCAAAGAACCAAGGAGGGCACGAAGTGGCGATTCAGTAAATAAACTTCCAGGGGACTGATCAGTCTTGCCCACAAAAATACTGTTTATAGAATTTTGCTTCTCAAAAATACTGTTGTCCTAAATATTATTATTACTACCACTGGCAGTTAACTTCCATGTCAGCACATATTTCTTGAGATAACAATTGTTCAGCATACCTGGCCTCTGAAAGTTTGAAAGAAGTAGAGACCACTATTCTCTTTAAACTGTTTTTCAGGGCATTTCAGGATACTCTCCCAAATTTGTGTACAGAAAATGAAATTTAACTCAAAGTTAACTCAGGAAACTGAACTTAACAAATGTTGTTGGGCAATACTGACATTTGCAAAGCACTCTTCTGTGCTTCTTAGGGAATACAGCGAAGACACACAGTGCTTCATGCATGGGGTATAGGTCTTCAAGAGATAACATTCATAATTTATCTTTTTAATTGGGTTCCAGTTATGAAATATGGAAAGTTTACAAGGCCACATCCTTAATAGAATTGTACCTTGTAACTCACAACTCATATGGCTGGTTTCATGTTCAGCCTGCTAAGGCTCTAACACATTTTGTCATTTGCATATGTTTCCTCCTTTAGGAGTACCAGAGCATTAGCTTGTGATGAAGGGGGAACACGATATGCCTGTTGCTCATTACTTCTAATTGGGATTGGTGTGGGTTTCATGGAGGAGCTGACACTTGAAGTGGTCACTGGCATTGGATAGGATTTTGACAGGCATGGACAATGCCTAGCATGCTAGAAGATAGCATCGGAGCTGCCTGCTATGTTTCACCTTACCTCTGCACGTGGGAGCTACTGCTGTCCATTGTCTGGAAGGTCTGCATTGAAGCGCACTCTCTCCCATGAGTGTGAATCCAGCTTTGCATCCAAAGTGGCAAGTGGTATTCAAACCAAAGTTCCTCAGATGATGCTGACAGGACATTGTTCCCTGGTTTGGAGCGATGAGGGATGGGCATCGCACCCCTGGAGCAGGAACTGATACTGTGTCCACTGTGAAAAGAAAATGTTTCAATTTACAGAGCTCCCAACTAAGAGGAGCACAACAGAGTTCAGACTGACATACAGTAACTGTCTTCTGGTCCTTTCATAATCAGGGAGGTTCTAGCAGTAGCTCCTTAAGGAAGTTAAGGAAAACTATTAAAATCAGGTATGGAAAACCAGGAGATTTCCTGGTGGCTCAGCGGTAAAGAATCTGCCTGCAATGCAGGAGATACGGGTTCCATCCCTGGTGCGGGAAGATCCCCTGGAGAATGAAATGGTATCCACTCCAGTATTCTTGCATACAAATTCCCATGAACAGAAGAACCTGGCAGGCTACGATCCATGAGGTCGCAAAAGAGTCAGACAAAACCTAGCAACTAAACCATCCACCACAATAGAAAACCAGATGAAAACAATTATCTAAAATTGCTCTTGAAGAGATGATTCTCCTGGCCAGAAGAATTTGGGGAGAGGATGTCAATGTTACTTATATTAAGAAGAAAACCACCCCCCCAAAAAAAAACCCCAGAATAATGGGTGTAGAAATATGAAAAATCAGCAAAATATGCATAGACCAATTGCTTTCCCATTGCTGCTTTATTGGGAGGTGTTCATTATCTTCAGGCCAAAGGTCAACATGAAATGTGAAGTGAGGAAGATGCCACTGGCTCTGTCGTTAACTTGCCACATGGCAGAGAGATGACAACTGACCTCTCCCCCCTTCAGTTCCTTGATTTGAAACATTTGACCAGTAACTCCACCCCTAGTGCTCTGCTGGTGATGAAGAAATGGAAACCATTCAATGGACCCAACAAAGCTCTTTGAGAAAAAGAGCCAAAATTATGAAAGAAAATTTGTGCTTAAAAATCAGTATATCTTTTATTCACAAATATGAAAATGTCCTGCCACTCCTTATATATTTTTTAAATCCATAGGCTATGTTTCCTGTATCCCAATAGATAACCCACTTCATGACAGAAGTGAAACCTTCACAATAATAATAATAATATTATGTGTACCTGTCACATAGTAAGAGTGTATGTAAGTATTTGTTATTTTTGTTGAGGAAATTTCTAGAAGAAGGGCTGTCTTGCAAGGATACAAGGCATGTATCTTTCACCTTTGCAGGTTGGTGGGGGTGCTGTCCATCTCCCGGAAGCTGTGCACTCAACATGGTTGGACCCCTCCAGCTTCAAGCCCTCGTTACAGGAGAAATGGCAGATGGAGCCAACGATGAATTCTCCACGAGTGTCAGGACAGTCCAGGCTTCCCTGCTCAGGGGCAGATAGTTCCGGACACTTGCTGGCTGGAGAATCAAATCAAGAATGTCACAATCTCCAAATTGATCTGGAAACCCTGTTTTGCACCAAATTAATTCATTCACATTTTCAACAAATTGCACTACCACTGTGTTTTGCTAGGTAGCAGACATTTCACAACAAACACAAGTCATGAAGTGCAGAGGGCAGGGGGAAGGATGGTGGGTTTGCAAAGAGGAGTATAGGGAGAAATTCTAAAAATGAAGGAGACAAGGGTTTAAGCAGTCAGACTCAAGAATTCACCATCTCATCCTCTTTTCTCTAAACCTTTTGCTTCAGAGACCTTGTGGCCTCCCTGACTCTCACTATCCTCTTTGTATAAGGGCAGTCCAAGGTTTCATTTCCATCCTTCCTTCTGCCTGAAACTCCTTCCAGTTAGATATCCTGCTGTCTCCACAAATTCAGCACATCTACACCTGCAATGATCATGTTCTGTCATAAACTACTATTCCTTCCATTTGGATCCCCAGGCTTTCTTTTTTGGGCACAGGTAAGTGCAAAACCTCCTGGTCAAGCTAGGATATTCCCTGGGATTTCCCTTAACTGACCTCATGTGTTCTTGCCTCTGGGCCTTGGCTCCCACTACCCTAAATTTCTTTCAATTTTCACTGAATAAAATCCCCAGCCATCCTCTGGGATCCAATCAAACACAGCCTTTCTAAAGCCTCTTCTGATCACTGCAGCCTGAAGTCTTCTCCTCTGAACACATCAGTGTTTCTGTTTGAACTCTCATGCTATCATATCACATGTCAACTCTTCCCTCTTCTCCTGGATGGAAAGCTCCTAAACCTGAGAATCATAAATCTTTGTGTCTCCCACGATCAACCATATGCCAAGTGTATGAGTAAATGAATTTACTGTTTCCCTCAAAAACTACTTTTATAAATTTATTGAAGTTACATATTTATCTTAGGATCATGTCTTTCTCTCAGTGACATTCTCTGACATGAGACTATTATTTATCTACAAATATTGGGTTATTGGAGCTTTCCTGGTAGCTCAGCTGGTAAAGAATCTGCCTGGAATGCAGGAGACCCCAGTTTGATTCCTGAGTTGGGAAGATCCCCTGGAGAAGGGATAGGCTACCCACTCCAGTATTCTTGGGCTTCCCTGGTGGCTCAGCTGGAAAAGAATCCACCTGCAATGCCAGAGACCTCGGTTCGATCCCTGGGTTGGGAAGATCCCCTGGAGAAGGAAACGGCTACCCACTCCAGTATTCTGACCTGGAGAGTTCCATGGACTGTAGAGTCCATGGGGTCTCAAAGAGTTGAACACGACTGAGCAACTTTCACTCACGTTGGGTTATTGCCTAAATCCAAGGCTATCTGAAAGCAATGCCTTGGTCAGATAAAGCTCATTTAGCTTAGCTGTTTTGTATTAAAAAAAAAAAAAAAACTCTCGAAGCCCTGTGCAATGCCTCATGGAAAAGTATTGGTTTTTACATGATGGCCCACGTTTTTTTGGAGTGGGCTGTTCACTGAAAGACTGTGGATCCTGATTGTGTGAAACCATTCAGATAGCCAAAGTAACATACTTAATTTCAGTTTAGAACTATGAAATTTTTGAGTAATTAATGAATCCATGCCTGGCAGATCAATTCTGTTTATTAAACATTTATTATCTATTGGTATAAGTCATAGATATTAAATCATTTATGAACATTTTCCCTCAAATAGCTTTTTCAGAATCTCCCAGAAAATACATAATGCCAGCTATTCCTCAAACAAAAGTGCCTAAAGCAGAGTAGAGGGGTCTAAAAATATTTGTTAAAAGAATGAACGTTAGTAAGCACAATTTAATTCGGATGCATTCTGACAAGTGTTTTTACATGATATGAAAAGAAACAAGAGGAGTTCCTGTTTTTAAAAATTGACTTAAATGACCCCTAGCATACAAAGAGAATTCCACAGCATTAAATCTACTTGGGGGATATGCTTTGGTCTCAGTTCTATGAGTCTTTTTCTGCCAAGGTTATAAACACAGCCTTTTGTGTCTAGGAAATTTTCTGAACCCTCTTCTGTAAACATAAACCTTGTTGAATCAAAGGCCCCTAAGAAGGATTTGACTCACTTGCACAAGGAAGCCTGGTTTCCGGTCTGAGGGGCAGACTTGATGAGGTACGTGGAAGCCTATTCCAGATCTGGCAAGTGGTGGGCACTCAGCAATCAGGGGCTGAATTAAATCTGAGGAAGTTGGTGGAGTGAAGGGGCCTTGTGCAGAGGTAGAGGAAGAGATTTTTACCAAGGGATGACCTCTCTGGGTAACAACAAAAAGAAGTCATATTCTTGAGCCTACTCTAAAACTTTATTAAAAACTGACTTAGTACAAGAAGAATAGGAAACGGATAAGAGCTGCTTTTATCACCATACTTAATGCTCTGTTTTCATGGACTTCAAAGCAGTGCTGTCTATTGAAACAGTCTTCACTGATGTTTTCTGTGATTGGTGATGTAGGTGAACGTGATGGCGTGTGAATTCATGAAATTAGTGGGTTCACTGCCATGCTATCATCAACTGATAAAATGTTGCTTTATATTATTTTAATTTTAATGAATTCTTTGTCTCTGTGTATTATTATTATTATTTTTTAGCTTGAGTCAAATGTAGTTTTGTCATGAAATTTTTGGAAAGAAAAAATAGTGTACATAATAAATTTCATTGAGTTGGTGGTTCTAAACTCAAACTTTGAAAATGAAGACTGAGAATCTTCACAGAGTCAGATAAAGCTTGGAGGAGTGGAGAAATGAAATAGAGACATGAGCCAGGCCGGAGCTTAGAGGGCACCAGTCTGCTGTATTTTAGATCTTGGATGAGCAGGGGTGTGGCAGAAGGACAGCGCTAGGATTGGGACTCCAAACCAGGACCCACACCTCCCCATCAAGGTAAGGTTGGTCATTAGGAGTCAGGTCCAGCAGTTGAACAGGGTCTCCAGAGAGTCAATTACAACGTGATTGAGGGAACAGTCATCATATCAGGATAGTGGCCCAACAGCCAGGAATGTAGGGAACAGAGCAACCAGATGGGAGCAACTCAGTACCGTTTATGTTCAGGGAAAGGAATTCAGGTCCTGGTGGGTAAAGGCAAGGGGGAAGATTAGGAAATGCAGGCGGACCTCAAGTCCTAGAGAGCCCAGGAAACTGACATTCTAACAGAAAGGGAAATATCTGTGGACTCACTCAGAAAACTGGAGCCCCATTTTGCACCATGAGACTATGCTCCCCTTGACACACCACCCCCATGTACTTGGTAGCCCTCAATCCCCTCTGATAGAGTCCGGGACTCTGCAGAACACCATGTGAAAATCAGAGTTCACTGCTGAAAGTTTCAAAATTCATGGACTCAGGCATATGGGAAAAGAAGAGGAACTCTCTGCCTAAATCTAGAGCCTAAATCTGGAGAATGAGATAGAAACACAGGTCCAAAAGCCAGAGCTAACTATCAGGTTCAGAGCAGGTTGGCAATTCCAAAGCCCATAGCTCACTAAATCTGCTGCCCATGGTCAAGTTTGGTTTTAGACGCTGGGCAGGGCCAGGCCAGAAATGTCACCTCTTGTGGAGAAAAGGAGGTAGAAAAGAGTCAGGAGGAATGGGGGCTTCAGAGATCACAGATTTAACAACCATGTTGATTGCAATGTATGATTTAAAACTTTCATGAGAAAAACAAAAACAAAAAACTTCAGTGAGGTATTTCTTATATCTCAGGGTTTTCTTTTTTTTTTTTTTTTTAATTTTTTAGCCTTAAAACAGAATGTGGAAAAATAGAACTCATGATAAACACCCATGGAATAAACAAATAAGTGATTGAGAAATCTGTGATGAAGCACAAGCCCTAAAGATATCAGCTATCGAAGTCCTAGATTCCTTGGATGGCTTGTAGCGGGTTTTGTTTTGTTTTGTTTTTTTTGACAATAGATGATAGCATTTTGGACTTCCCAGGTGGTACAGTGGTAAAGAATCTGCCTGCCGATGCAGGATACACAAGATACATGTATTAGATCCCTGGGCTGGGAAGATCTCTTAGAGGAGGAAATGGCAACCCACTCCAGTATTCTTGCCTGGAAAATTCCGTGGACAGAGACCCATGGACAAAGGAGCCTAGCAGGCTACAGTCCATGGAGTCACAAAGTCAGACAAGACAGCACACGTGCACGTACAGTAGTGTTTTACGTGCTTTAGCCTACAGAATCCTTGTCCAGGGGAAGAGCCTCAGAGGTGTCCTTGTCCACTCCTCTCCTTTTGGAATTGAGAATATCAGGGTGTGGCATGATCTTCTATGTGACTCCATAACTTCAGGGAAGAGCACTACAAGTCTTTGGATATTAATTTAGTGCTCATTCCACAAGAAGGAATAAGAATGAGTATTTAGCTCTTTTCACTAATAGATTTTTAGAAACATACTCACTCATTTGATCACTCATCTAAAGTTCATTTTAGAACAACTGCTACTGCAGTTGCCGCTGCAACTAGACAAGAGCAGTGGAATTTACGAATGACTATCACTGCAGATGGTGACTGCAGCCATGAAATTAAAAGACGCTTGCTCCTTGGAAGAAAAGTTATGACCAACCTAGACAGCATATTAAAAAGCATAGACATTACTTTGCCAACAAAGGTCCATTTAGTCAAAGCTATGATTTATCCAGTAGTCATGTATGGTTGTGAGAGCTGGACCATAAAGAAGGCTGAGTGCCAAAGAATTGATGCTTTTGAACTGTGATATTGGAGAAGGCTCTTGAGAGTTCCTTGGACTCCAAGGAGATCCAACCTGTTAATCCTAAAGGAAATCAGTCCTGAATATTCACTGGAAGGACTGATGTTGAAGCTGAAACTCCAATACTTTGACCACCTGATGCGAGGAACTGACTCATTTGAAAAGACCCTGATGCTGGGAAAGATTGAAGGCAGGAGGAGAAGGGGACAACAGAGGATGAGATGGTTGGATGGCATCACTGACGCGATAGACATGAGTTTGATAGGCTCTGGGAGTTGGTGATGGACAGGGAGGCCTGGTATGCTGCAGTCTGTGGGGTCGCAGAGTCTAACAGGACTGAGCGACTGAACTGAACTGAGCTGAGCTGACCTGGGATTTAGAAACTGGCCACTGGGTGGCAGTGTAGTGCAGAGGTAAAAGCTCTAGTCCTGTAATAGGCTAAACCTGGGTTTGAATCCTAACTGCACACTTTGTAGCTAAGATGTAGCACACACATCTTTGCCAGCTATTTATCTTCTCAAGCCTCATTTCTTCATCTTTAAAACAGAGATAATGATAACCATGTTAAGGATTGTGTGTATTGAATGCAAAAATGCAAATGTAATTGCTTGTACTTACGCAAACAATAAAAATTAGCTATTATTGCTGGTTTTATTATTCCTGACTATAATACATGGAATAATAGAACAAAAGAACCAAAAAATGGTGACTTTTTTTTTCCTTTGAGAATATTGCTTTTATTCTGGGTTTCATATGTTACAGGTAAAAAAATACTGTATACTTGCTTATTCCTGCAACTTAAATTGTGTAATGACTGTTTTTTTTACTTTATTTATTTTTAATTGGAAGACAGTTGTTTTACAATGTTGTGTTGGTTTCTGCCACACATGAATCAGCCATAGGTATACTTATGTCCCCTCCTTCTTGAGCCTGCCTCCCGTCTACCACCCCATCCTAGCCCTCTAGGTTGTCACAGAGCAAAATGATGATGTTTGAAAGTAAACATGAGCTGTAAATGCATCAGTTTGCAAACTTCTACTTTAGAGCACACTATGTCTGGTGGCTCAGATGGTAAAGAATCTGTCTGCAATGCAGAAGACCCGGGTTCAAGCCCTTGGTTGGGAAGATCCCCTGGAAAAGGGAACAGCTACCCACTTCAGTATTCTTCACTGGAGAATCCCCATAGACAGAGGAGCCTGGCAGACTACAGTCCATGCGGTCACAAAGGGTCAGACGCAACTGAGCGATTAACAGTTTCACTTTCATATACCAGATAGGTGTCAGCCAGATGTTTCAGGGGAATCATAGATAAGATCCAGCCATTGCCTTTGAGGATCCACTAATTCATTGTCAATAAGGCTTGGGTTTGAATAAATTTAACCAGCAAATGAGAAGATTCAGTTCAACAGATACTTGTCACACACCTACATTTTTTTTCTGTCTAGCTGCTGCAGGACATGCAAAGGTGAAGTTGGGACAGTCCCTGCCCTCGGGGAGCTTGTAATCCATATGGAACTGGAGCAAGGAGAGGCTATACACAAATCATTAGACTGAGATCCTCGAGGGGCTGGGATGGAATCACACCCACTCTGAGGTAAGCTCAGTGTCTGGGGCTTAGCAATGCTCAGTGAAGGAGGATGTCGGAATGAATAAGAGTGTAGTATGAAAATTCTTTATAATGAAGTAAAAGTCCCAGTGACATAGCTGAGCTTCATCACTAATAGTATGAATTTCCATCAATTACCTAATCTCTGAGCCTCTATTTTCTCATCCATAAAATGGCGATAATATTGCCTGTCCTCATTATTTCAGGATTGTGATAAACATCAAACATCACAGTGACACTGAAATACATTATGGAACTATGACATGGTTAAAGTTATGGTTACAAGAATACTCGAGGTGGGGAAGCTTTTGGTCTAGATTGTTATGCCTTGAAGAGAAGGCTTTCTTTAGCTTGAGGTTTACATGAACTCGTGATGATGCTCCATTCTATACTGTTACCTGAGAGGCCATAAGAAAGGGTAAACCCATGGTCCTACCTTCACATGTTGGTGGGGAACCCGTCCAGTGTCCAGATGGAGTACAGTCCAGTCTTTCTGGTCCGGATAAAGAGAATCCCTCATGACATGTGAACCAGCATGTGGACTTATAACTGGAACCTCCAAGAGGTTGGACACAAGTCTTTTCTCCATTCTGAGGGTTTGGCAGAGGTGCGCAGGTAACAGCTAGCGTGGGCATAGCCAAGGAGGAGAGAGGAGATTGTTTTAGAACACAGCCACTTAAATCAGTGTGTGTGTGTATGTGTGTGTCCTTAACAGACCAGTGCAGTACTGGGTTAGAACAACTGTTTAAATTTCATGATACTAGTCACCAGTTAGACGTCCTGAATGTGTGAAACGGCAGCTGACAGTGGGTTGGTATTCTGAAACGCTTACCCCGAAAGAGATTTAAAAGAGCTTTAGGGGTGATTTAAAAGGATGCTGGCACTTTGTTGGGAAAGATGGAGATGGTGATGCAGCTCATGTTAGTTACCCCTGGACGAGAGTGGGAGTGACTGCTTCCTTGACACTTTCTTCAGAGGTAGACCCAATAACCTTGCCAGAAAACAGTGACAAGTGATTGGAAATGGGGAAAGGGAGTAAAATACTTTCTCCCCTTCCAAAAGTTCCTTCCCCCAACCAAGTGATGAACTCTGGGTCCAAAACTTGCCTCTGTTACTCACTAGCAGTGCATCTCTGGACAATAAACATACTGAACCTCAGTTGTTTCATCTATGAAATGGGAAAAATAACAATCTTTGCTTTGCAGAGAACCTCAAATTTATTATTATATAAAATAATAAGTTAACAAAATATAGGCAAAAATTAAATTAAAAAATCATGACACAAAGTAGGCAAATAATGTAACTGGCCGTCTGCAAATGCTCTTTCCACCAGTCTCATCCTATAGTGACCAGCAGCAAATGACTCTACCTGTCTACTTACAAAAAATGGTCAATAAGATATAACAGTTCTTTGCCACAGTTTATCCATGTGGAGTTTGTGGTGCTAGAGGATTTGATTTGGTTAGAGATCATGCTCTGTGACTTTCGGCCAGTCCCTTAACCTCTCTGAATTTCCATATGTTTATTCACCTTTAAAATGCGGATAATTAATAACATTACATAGTTCTCAGGATTTTTATGGAGAAGGCAATGGCAACCCACTCCAGTACTCTTGCCTGGAAAATCCCATGGATGGAGGAGCCTGGTAGGCTGCAGTCCATGGGGTCGCTAAGAGTTGGACATGACTGAGCGACTTCACTTTCACTTTTCACTGTCATGCATTGGAGAAGGAATTGGCAACCCACTCCAGTGTTCTTGCCTGGAGAATCCCAGGGAGAGGGGAGCCTGGTGGGCTGCCATCTATGGGGTCGCACAGAGTCGGACATGACTGAAGTGACTTAGCAGCAGGATTTTTATAAGGTTCAAAATTGAAAACACTATGTATGCAAATGTTAATGGCTGCCAAGATATCCCTCAGCCAATTAATGAAATAAAACTCAATTAAACACACTAGCTTTTTAAAAAATGAATACATGGTTTAAGGTGTTTCTTCTTCATTCTTTGGCCTGATTGGGTCGTTGTGTGTCTTTAGACCAGAGACAGTGGTAGTGTGGATGAACCAGGGCTGTGTTTCAGCCACAGATTTGAACTGCTTGAGGCTTTGTGAGCATTTTCTGCATCTGTCTCTTCCCTTCTCTCCAGCTACATCCCCCATCTCATCCATTTGTCCAAAGACCTGGTATTTTCCACCGCTTGAAAAGTCTTTCTGTATTCAGTGTGGGCGTGAGGAGAGGGGAGAGGAGACAAGTCAAGAAGGACAAGTGTGGTGCGATGAGTGTTGGTGCATGAGTCTGTTTGCTGCTCTTTTGTAACTTTGCCTTCTGATAGCTGGGGTGGGAAGGTGTGTGTGGGGGTGTGGCATTGGAAAAGGAAACTGATAACACATTTGGGGCACATTACAACAGCTAGTAGGTTGCAAGCCTCATGGTACCTTCCTGCCCAGACCACATTTGGGTATTTCACATGATGCTCGCTCAGCAGCAAGAGGAGAAAGTTCAGTCAGAGTAAACAAAGAACTAAAAGCGGAAGGGAACTAGAAGGTCACAGGAAGCCGTGGTGAGTGTCAGCCTCCCTCCTGTGAAACACCCACAGGCAGGCCAGTATGGAGCAATGAACTGTAATCTGTGCCCTGCACAGCCCAAGGCTGTCGGAAAGGTGCTGTGCACTGGAACGCCCTCAGGGACTCCCAAGTTCTTCCCTACAGTCGTGTGGACTTTGTAGTGTATCCAGGCTTCAGCGTAGCCAGGGTGAGAGCTGAGGGGCCAAGGTCACAAGCCTCAGCCTGGTCTCTGCAGACCCAGCTGGGAAGGTGGGCTCAGCCTTAGCCCCCGGGACTTGCCAGGCTCGCTTGTGTCTGGGGATAAAGACCATGCAGCTCTGTTGAGCTGGTCAGCCCCTTTATTCATTCATTTGTTCACTCTGTGTTGACCTAACTTAATAGCAGTGTGCGTGTATGTGTGCTTGTGTGTGCTTATGTGTGACCTGAATAGCAAGTGGTTTCCTTTTTATTAAAAACATGTATCTGTCTGCTTTTACTCATGTTGAAAGTGGGCACAAAGTGAAAAGCAAAGGCAAACAATGCAGAATTGTCTAGTATTTTACCTACCTAATTTTATTATTAAGCTTATATATGCCTCATAAAAATACTAATTGTGTGGAGGGGAAAGTGGGAAAACATTGGAGGAATTTATACAATAATGGAGAAAGATAACCAGTGTCTATTTTAGGGTGGGGTATTTGGGGGACAGTATGTAAGAAGATTTTTTTGTTTATTTATTTTTCTAGAGCTTTTATAAATACAAATGTTATCTTTTAAAGGTAAGTAATGTTAGTCGCTCAGTCATGCCCAACTCTTTGTGACCCCATGGACTATAGCCCACCAGGCTCCTCTGTCTCTGAGATTTTCCAGGCAAGGATACTGGAGTGGGTTACCATTTCCTTTTCCAGGGGATCTTCCCAACCCAGGGATCGAACCCAGGTCTCCTGCACTGCAGGCAGATTCTTTACCTACTGAGCTACAAAAGAAGCTTTTAAAAATACAAATGTTATCTTTTAAAGATAGCGTTTGCCATAAATATAAGTAAATAATTGGATAGAAAAAGGAATAGGGAGTATAAAAAGTATACATCTATCTTTCAATTTCCAAACCCAGATGATCAGAACCAGTTCTATTTCACTCAATAACTGGCTTTATTTTATATCAGGTGAAATGCAGACATATATGATTATAGTGAATAGGTACTTTTTTTTCCTTCTGAGAATCCTGTGACTTTGCATGTGTAGATTAGTTTCTTTCTGTTTTCATCACTCTTCACTTTACTCTAAGTGGGTTCCTCCAGTCTTGTTTGCAGCCAGGCACCTGTAAATGCTGCCCCTCCCCTTCTCCTATTAAACCCATGTGCTACCTACCATTCCACCACTACACTCTGTGTTTCCTAGGATTCAAGTGCCAGATTACCCTTGGAACAACATCATGGGACTGTCTTTTTCCCTGGCCTTGTTTCCAGCGACTGTCTGTAGCCAAGTGAGAACAGCGAACCCAGTTCATGATAGGGGCCTTCAGCCCACTCCCTGTCCTGCTGTTGGACATCCTGTCGCTTGTGGTATCTGCCAGCCCTTCAAGGCCTCTGCACGTGGGATCCCCATGTGACCTGATAACAAGGGCTTCCTGATGATAGTGTTTATTCATTTTCTAGTCCATTTCAAGCTTCTGTCCCCTAGACAGTTACTACCTTTTAAACATAGCTTTTTAAAATAACTCTACAATTTGTTTCCAAGACACTGGAAAGAGTTCATCCTACCTTGGCATTCTGGAAAAGGGGCATCCCAGTTCCCAGTATCCAGGCATTGCAGCACACTTGCTCCCACCAGGAATGAACCTTCATCGCAGGTGAAGCTACAGGTCGACTGGTACCTAAAGTCACCAAAGGGATGCGAGCAGTTCACCCGGGCCTTGTTTGAGGTCGGAAGATCCTGGCACTGCAATGCTAAGGAGGGAGGAAGTAGGGAGTGAGGAAGGAGTAATACACAAGTACTCATTGATTCCCACCCCTTAACTCTTTCTAATGCCGACAGGAAGGATCTCTGAATTGGGCATGTTTAACCAGGAGGATGAGAAAAGTATCATATAGTCACAATGCCAGTTGAATGACTTTATGAGGATATGCTGAGTCATTGTTAAGCATTTGATAATATGCATCCATTGTTTTAAAAATATTGTAATTTTGGACCCAAGAATCGATGCTAAGTATGTAATAAGATGCATATCAAAAATCATTTTGGAGAAATTTTATCATATCATTTGTGAGAGCAAATACTGAAAACAAACATAAATACCACTAAATTTTTATCATTTATCCTAAGTGAAAGTCACTCAGTCATGTCTGACTCTTTGTGACCCCATGAACTATACAGTCCATGGAATTCTCCAGACCAGAATACTGGAGTGGGTAGCCTGTCCCTTCTCCAGGGGATCTCCCCAACCCAGGGATCAAACCCAGGTCTCCCGCATTGCAGGTGGATTCTTTACCAGCTAAGCCACCAGAGAAGCCCTTTTTTTATCATATGTGAGAGCAAAATATTGAAAACAAACATAACTGCCACTAGTTAGAGGCTGAAAATTAACTATGGTGGAGCCATGAAAGGAATATGATCTACTGCACCTTGAAAAGATATGAGAGGTGTCTCAATGTACAATGTCAGGTGAAAAAGCAGAATAAAAATTGTATGTACACTATGATCTCAGTCATATGAAGTCGATGGCTTTAAATGGAGAGAACACATGCATTTTATACATAAGTCTTTTCTCATCTTTAAAATGGGAGCAATAATTTTAACAACCTCATGGAGTTAAACTAAAATGCTCAATAAATATTATATATTGCTATTATTACTAATAGTAGTAGTAGCAGCAGCAGTAGTATCAGTAGTAGTCATGGTCTTAAAATCGTTATAGCCATGCGTCAGATGCTGACCCAGCCTGTCAGAGTGGAGAACGCTAGGAAGGCCTATCAAGGGAGTTACTGAAACCATGTAACTGGATGCTTCAGAGAATAAGCCAGTTTTCTATTATCTGCCTGCAGACAAGAATGGCTCCAGTGACCCCTTAAGAACCCCTCCCTTTTTTTTAATAGCCCATACAAATTTCCCCACTATTTGATTTTAAAAGGTTAAGTGTGGGATAGGAGTTTTGAGAAAGTCTGACTCTGAATGTGGATGTCATCTGTGATATATGTGACTAGTTGGAACCTTCACCGCTTTATCTCAGTAATCAGTTCTTTACTGAGAGCTCATTGCATGTCAAACATAATACGAAATAACACTTTAATTAAAGACAAGGTTGGAGTATTCAACCTTATATTTTAAAGATACCTATCCAACTAAGAATACAAGTGATTACACTTCTTGAGTACTTAAGAACCATAATGTGTTTATTTGTTCGTTTGCTTGTTCAATCGCTAAGACGTGTCTGGCTCTTTCAACTCAATGTTGAAACCCATCAGGCTCCTCTGTCCATGGGGTCCACCACGCAAGGACACTGGAGTAGGTTGCCATTTCCTTCTCCAGGGCGTCCCCCCGAATCAGGGATTGAACACCCCCCATCTCCTGAACTGCAGGCTGACTCTCCACCACTGAGCCACCTGGGGATCCCAGTTTGCTTATTATTGTGTATTACATAATGACAGAATGAACTTATCTCTGGTTTTGAAAGAATGAGCAGTATGGTATGACTGTCTCTGCTCTACTTTTTAATGTAGATATTGAGCATTAGATATATTTTAGTAAAATTATCTCTAGAAATATTTTACTGCTTTGCCACATTATTATTACTTATGTGCAGGAGCAGTCTGGTGCCAAAGGACATGCCTCTTGACCAGATAAAGAAAAATTCTAGAAACAAGTGGAAACAAGAAACTTTAGCTAATGCATTTTCATCCCTTTAGATTTTAACCTGGCTTGTTCATTAAAAATAGATGGGACAAAATCAACAAACATATATTTGATAACCCCTCCCCTTTTAAGCATGTCGCAGTGCTCTCTGCGTCTTTGTCTCTCAGACAATAGATCCCATTCCCCTTCCTAAGCCTCACCATCATGGTGCGTAGTGACCTAGTCCTCTACTGCCTCACTTTTTTTTTTTTCCATTTTTTAACTGTAGTAAAATACACATTGCATAAAACCTATCTTTTACCAGTGAACCATTTCTAAGTGTACAGTCCAGAAGTATTAAGTATTTTCATAGTTTTGTGCAACCATCAACACCATCCATCTCCAAAACATTCTTCATCTCCAACTGAAACTCTGTATTCATTAAACAGTAACTACTATACCCACTCCCTCCAGTCCCCAGCAACAACCATTTTAATACTTTTTGTCTCATTGATTTTGACTACTCTAAGTACCTCCCATATGTGGAATCATTGAGTACTTGTCTTGGTGACTGGCTTACTACCCTCAGCTTAATGTCCTTGAATTCATCCACATTGTAGCATTGTCAGAAAAGTGAAAGTGTTAGTCACTCAGTCGTGTCCAACTCTTTGTGACCCCATGGACTGTAGCCCGCCAGGCTCCTCTGTCCATGGGATTCTCCAGGCAAGAATACTGGAGTGGGTTGCCATTCCCTTCTCCAGGGAATCCCTACCCAAGGATTGAACCTGAGTCTCCCGCATTGCAGGCAGATTCTTTACCATCTAAACTACCAGGGAAACCAGAGTCTCCTTCCATTTTAAGGCTGAATAATATTCCATTGTATGGATACATCATACTTTTCCTTATCCATTCATCTGTGTGGGACACTTGGGCTTCTTCCATATTTTAACCATTATAAATAGTGCTGCTATGAACATAGGTGTATACATCTCTCTTCAAGACCTTGCTTTCAAACCACTGCCCCATTTTAAAATCAGGGTATACTTCGACCCAGGAAATTCACATAAATTGCTTGGGATCTCACATAAGATGCTATTAATAGTATTTCACTTCTGGGACATAAATTCTGTGTGGGGTTCCTCCTTGTAAAAGAACATAATCCTAGTGGCTTCCCTATTTTGTTCTTCAAGAGCCAAATATTGAGAACAGGAGCTATTTAAAGGAGATGATTTTCTAAAATCAGATCAGAGACATATGATTTACAAAGTAATGTTATTATATCATTTTACCTACATTTATGAAGCTCGTGCAGCTTTAAGCTTGCATTTACACACTTTAATCCACAACCACTAGTGAGGTGGGTAGGTAAGGCAAATATTAGTACTTTTACGTTGCAGGCGACACTGAGTTTCAGAGAGACCAAGAGCTTGTTGTCAGGACATGACGGAACTGGACTAAGTCTTGTCATTACTCTGGCACTGTACCAGCTGTTCCTCATGTATCATCCCTCTGTCTCAACCCCCTCTCCTTCATGCTAACTCACCACATCTGTGTTGATCAATGTAGCTCTCAGCTTGCATTTCAGGATGCTGTAATGAACATGTCCCCAAGACTGCCTTCACCCACTACTGCATCTGAGTGCCCAGCACAAAGGGTCTGGCACAGGATAGATGCTCAGTGAACGTTTGAGCAATAACTGAATGACAGAACTAAATGTAGATGCTGATGCCTGTAATAAGCCGAAAGGCACGGAAGCAGCATGATGATGTCACAGTATACCTTGACAGACTGGGGCTGGCGCTGTCCACTCTCCCGAATCAGCACATCGAACTGTGTCAGCTCCTCTCAGCGTGAAACCCTCAGAACAATGAAAGCTACAGCTGGTGTTGTACTGAAATGCTCTCGAAGACGGGGAGCAATCCATGCTTCCATGGACAGGACTCTCCAGGGGCTCACAGGCAATGGCTAAATGGAAATAGTGATTGTCAGAAACTGGGCAGTGGAAGGGCTCAATTCTTTTGCGGAAGAGCCCCTCAAGAGATCGTGCATCTTTTTGACTCACATTTTCAGTATATTCAGAACCCCAAATCATCCTTTTTCCAAATGGGGAATCTTCCTGGAGCACCTTCCCTTCCCCTCCCCTTCTTTGCCTGGATTTCTCACCTGCCCTTCAAGTCTCAGCTTACACTACACTCTGCTTAAGAAACCTTCCCTGCTCATCCCAGCTTGGGGTAGAACCCCTTCCAGCATGCTCCCACAGCCCCTGTGCTTGAGCTGTTCATGCCCAATTATAACTCTGCCCCTTAGACTGCAGTCTCCTTGTGGCTGATGTCAGTCATCCAGAGTTGTATCCCAGAGCCTGGCAGTGTTTGGGACATTGAAGATACTCTTTTAATATTCATTGGAAATATTTGTGAAAATTGTATCTGTACAGAGGAGATATAGCCAGACTGAACTTTTAAGGAAAAAGCTAAAACAACATAGCTTATTGTTGACACTCTAATACCAAGCCCAATAAAAGGATTATAAATGAGCCTTGTTTCTGGAACACAGGATGTCATCCTAAACAGACTTCGGTTGCCAAGTGAGTGTGCAGCCCAAGGTCAGTTCCTGAGCATAATTAAGTCCCAAGTGACCTCAGTTCTGATAAAGGCTGATTTCCTCATGCTCTTCCTTGACAAAGAATTTCATCTCCAGAATATTCCTGGAGTTTTTCAGAATACAAAGACTGCACACAGTGACCTTAGACCTCTAGGTTTTACAGAATCAGGGTTTTTAAGTTCCAAAGATCCTCTAGCGTTTCTCTCTAACTTTGCAGATTAAAAGTGAGGTTTAGAAATTTTAAGTGACATCCCTAAGGTCTCACAGTAGACAGTAATAGAACTGGGCTTATAATTCAGGTCTTCCAGGAATTCACTTATCCAGTATTTAATTTCCTGCTATGCTATTCCCCATTTTTGCTTGATAAGATGCGATTGGTGTGAGGTGTGAGGCAGTTGCACAGAACGCAGTTTTGTGGTATTAGATACCTGCCTTGGATTGTATCACAGCCTCTCTTTCAGTGCTGTGTTCCTCTGATCCTTTGTTAAAGACTGCCACCAGGGACTGTGATGAACAATCTGTCTGTGTGTCCTGATAGCCAGTGTTCTGACTCTGTCTGAAGTATAGCAAGGACACTGACCCACAGCTTCTAGACACCGGTGAGGCAGGCAGGGAAAAAAGAGGCAGAAACAAAGGCTCTCTGCGAGGTACTTTATACATACTATTTAATTGCATACTTTTTATATGCTTCATCCTTATTAAAGCTCCTTGAAATTCATAGTTCATTTCACAGAAGCTCCTTACAATTCATAGCTCATTTTACAGAGGAGAAAACCATCCCTCCTGGGGGCTGAACAACTCATTTCAGAATCAGAGCCTGGAAAAGATCATACTGATATTAAAAGCCCTTGATCCTCCCCACTGTGTCATGACTCCTTGCCTAAATAGACAGCATGAACTTATACTTCCCAGTGGACTAGGGGCTGCTGATGAAAAAATCCTACCTTGAAGGCTGGCAAGGGTAGGGTCCCCCAGCCAGGGCCAAGACAGCAGTTTGTCCTTGCCCCTCACTCGATGGCAAGGTTTGCATTCAAATTTGCAGCTAGAGCCACTGCAAGGGAAATGAGGGGATGGACATAGTCCAGGATTCCTTTGGTAGGGGCTTCCAGGAACTCACACTGCATAGCTGGCCAGAATCACCGAGGCCATAGAGAAAGGTACTGAGGAAGGAGAAGAACCATGCTCACAGCTGGGAGAGCAATGGTGAAACCATCTCTGGAAATCTAAGTGGAGCTAGGAATCTGTAAGGGTCAGGGGATCCTAATGATGTTTGTCCAGACTTGTAGAACCAAGCTTCAGGAGGACCTAAATATCTTTAAAATAAAAGTTTCTTTCAAGACTCCTTTATCCTCTAACCCCTTTACTGCTAGAAACCTCTCCTGGTAGTTCTTCTAGCATCTACTTACAGATGGAGATGTCTCCATTCCATCTGAGGTGAAATTTATGAATGAGCTCATTCTGAAATTACTTGAGGGCAGGGAGTTTTGGGGAGAGGAGGACTTCTAAATTTTGTTTACAGTCAATAGTAAAATCAGCCTCTTTTTCTTCTAGAGCCTGACACTCCTTTCCTATCCCAGATGAACCCAGTCTAGCTGTGTGTGTGTGTGTGTGTGTGTGTGTGTGTGTGTATGTGTTAGTCGCTCAGTCATGTTGCTTGACATGACTGAGTCTCTTGACTCTTTGCAATGCCATGGACTGTAGCCCATCAGATTCCTCTATCCATGAAATTTTCTAGGCAGAAATACTGGAGCGGGTAGCTTCTCCCTTCTCCAGGGGATCTTCCAAACCCAGGGATCAAACCTGGGTCTCTTGCACTGCAAGTGTATTCTTTACTATCTGAGCCACCACGGAAGCCCCAGTCTAGCTGAGTGGTAGGTCAAAGGAGAGTCAAGTTGTGATTCAGGCTGGTTTCATCTGTGCTCCCAGCAAGAACCAGGTGCAGTGGACATTATACATACCCAACCTCTTGGAACTCACCTTTACACACCGGAGTTGGGGCTGTCCACACCCCCAAGGCTGTGCAGTGCACTACCTCTGGTCCAACTAATGTGAATCCCTCTTCGCAGCTGAAGCTGCAGCTGGACTGGTGATGGAATGCTTTTGTGGAATGGAAACAGCTCATGCTTCCTTGCTCCGGAGACTTCAGAGCCGGGCACTGGACAGCTAAAAACAACCACAGAGCAATAGCATGAAGCCTGGTGTCCTGCCCAGCACCTTGGAAACCTTAGGATGCTGCAACAGCTGTGTGTGTGTGTGTGTGTGTGTGTGTGTGTGCATGCCCTCAGTCATGTCCACCTCTTTGTGACCCCATGGGTGCTCCTCTGTCCAAGGAATTTTCCAGGCAAGAATACTGGAGCAGGGTGTCATTTCCTATGCCAATGGATCTTCCTAACCCAGGGGTCGAATCTGTTGTGTCTTTTTCATCTTCTGCATTGGCAGGCGGGTTCTTTAACCACAGCACCACCTAGGAAGCCAGCAATAGCTGTCTACATCTTCCCGAAGTGTTAGGCAAGGTGCTGAACTTGGTTGGTAAAATGGTACTTTCAGTAGCTGTTTGGAAAGACCCAAACATCCTTGCTCTGTTTACTTTTTAAAGAAGCAAGGTGAAATTCTCAAATTAATAACACCCAACCCTTGAATCATTATTGTATCTGTTCACTTTGCAATGAACAAAGGGACAGGGACCTTTTTGTAACGCTTTTGCATGAGAATCAAGAATTAAACTCCCTCACTCCTCAGATGAAAATTAAAACTAGTGTGACTCTGGTTGATGGGCAATAGTAATAAGCACAATGTCCCATTTAGTGTAGGTCTTCTTGTTTTTCAAATGGAGAAAGCCTCTTGTCCCCTCTGAAATTCTAGTTGTCAATGAGGATGGAAAAGAATTGGGTGTACATACCTACACACTGTGGGGGTGAATTCGTCCAGATTCCAGAAGCCAGACACTCCAGCTCCCTAGGTCCGTTCAGTGCGTACCCTTCAGTGCAGTGGAAGCTGCACTGTGAGTTGAAAGAGAAGTTTCCAAGAGGGTGGCTGCAGTTCATGTGCACATTTTGAGGAAGGTCAAATTTGCCACACTCTCTGACTGTAAGGACAAAATATTGATTTCCTTCTTTGCATACTGAAACACAATGTCAGGTTTGCTAAAAGCTGAGACTGTTTGTATAACCCATCTGAATCAATCTCCCTGGGCTTCTAACCTAACCTGTTCATCTTTACTTTTTTCCTTTGTATTAATTTGTTTTGTTTGCTTAGTCGCTCAGTCATGTTCGACTCTTTTGCAACCCCATGAACTATATTCTGCCAGGCTCCTCTGTTCATGGAATTTTCCAGGCAAGAATACTGGAGTGGGCTACCGTTTCCTTCCTGACCCAGGGATTGAACCCGCGTCTCCTGCATTGGCAGGTGGATTTTTTTACCACTGAGCCACCTGGGAAGCTCTTGTATTGGTTGCATCCTGGGAAATGATCATATTTTCACTGGTGTTTATTCCCAGCAAACAAAATTAGCCTGAAAGAGTTCTCTTTGTTTTACTGCCCTTACATTTTCCCTTTTAAATTTTGAAATTTTAGGAGGACGTGTTCACTCTAAAAATAAAGTAGTTTAACCCCGAGTGTGTGACTGGCCAGTTTGAGTGGGGCAGACTGACAGATGGTAAAGAGAGGACCTAGGACTAGCCTGTACCCACTGGAGAGCCTCCAACATGACAATTTACTTCCTGGCTTCACCTCTAGCAAAAGACCATGGACCACGTTGCTATCAACAAAATAAGGGGCTCACCGTATTCACACTCCTGTCCATAGAATCCAGGGTAACAGGAGCAGGTGTAGTTCCCAATGGTCTCAATGCACTCTCCTTGCTTGCTGCAGGACATGTCCTGGCAGGAGGCTGCATGGATACAGAAGGGTCAGAATTACAGGCATTCCTAGGAGGTACAAAGAAAAGCTGGTTTCTTATTCCAAGTCTTAGCCTCACTTGGGTAACCTCGAGCTAGCCAGACAACAGAAAACCACAGCCTCCCCCGGAGAGCCAGCCTGTTCCCTGTGAAGCGTGCCGTAGGAGCCTGCTGGAGCATTGCTTGGCTTCTATTTTTTAAATTTTTGATTAGAGGATAGTTGCTTTACAATGTTGCGTTGGTTTCTACCATACAGCAGTGTGAATTGGCCATAAGTATACCTGTGTCCCCTCCCTCCTGAGCCTCCCTGCCATGCCCCACCACCCCACCGCATCCCACCCCTCTAGGTTGTTAAAGAGCACTGGGCTGAGCTCCCTGTATCATACAGCAACCTCCCACCAGCTACCTATTTTACATATGGAAATGTATATGTTGCAGTGCTACTCTCTCAATTAGTCGCCGCGCCCCCCCCCCCACCGCCACAACCCCACTGTATCCACAAGTCTGCATCTCTATTCCTGCCCTTACTGGTTCATCAGTACTGCCTGACTTCTGTTTTAGGCTGTATTTAATGTGGCCTAAAGAGAGGTTGCCATTTGGGGACACAGAGGGACAAATGGAGCTACCAGTACATGGGTAGACAGAGAAGCTCCTCTGTGTGGTACAAAACAGGCTGTGGCTCTTATAACCAGTCACATTCATAAAGTTGTATTGTTATGGAAGCTCCTATGACAGATATCACAGCATGGAGGCTAGGAACTAGATGAGGGGTGACAGGGGTCACACTTACATAATCAGAACCCATGCCCCACCCCCTACTATTATGTGACCTCAAGCAAGTTCCTTATTTGAGTCCAACCTGTCCAAAGTTAGGGCCAAAGCCTTTCCACTTTTTGCCTGCGTTAAGTCTATGCCCAGCACCACATGGCAGAGGAGTTGAATGAGATGTTTACGACCTACTCATGATCAAAGACAAATGACCTTATAGGGAGTTGTGTCATAGGTCTGAATATATGAGATTTAGGTGGTACAGAGCACAACTGGCCTGCCAGGCCCTCCTCCCTAAGTCTATGCCACTCGGATGACAGAATGAAGAAGGACAGAGTTTCCTTCCTTCAAGAGACTCTTTGAGGGCATAGGCGCTGTGCACCTGTGGTGGATTCGTATTAGAAATGATACTACAAAAGCACGGAGTGTCTTTGTTGATGAGGTCATAGCTGGGAACAGGTCTGTGGCTAGGCTGTTTTCTGGTAGTGTTTCCTAAGCCTGGCCACACACTTGTCCACACTGGGGTCTATCACAAGAGGAAATCCGTATGTCACATAGAGGGTTGTGGTGTTTGATCTCTATGTTCCCTCTCAACTCTCAGACACTGTAGCTCTCTAAGCTGTGCAAGATTCTACAGCAGTAAGTTCCCATGGCAGCCAGTGAGTTTGATGAAGCTGCACTGAACCACTGGGAAGCATCTCAAGTAACGAGAAGATGCAGAAGGGACTTCCCTGGTGGACCAGTGGTTTAAGACTGTGCTTGCAGTGCAAGGGGCCTGGTTTTGATCCCTAGTCAGAGAGCTAGATCCCTCATGCCCTAGCTAAAAGATTCTGCATCCCACATTTAAGACACCATTCAGCCAAATAAAAACTAATGACAGAGAGAGAAGATGCAGAATGCAACAATAGCGCCTAGGTAGAAGTTTGGGCCATGTTTTCCCTCCTATTCACCTTGACCTACCAGTGCCCTACAGTGACACCTGCCTGCCCTATGCTCTTGAAACATAAAAGTTTTGTTCTGACTGTAGCTTCCTCAGGCTCTCAGAACTCTAGGAATGGAAAAACAGCCAGGTTCTGTATTCTACTCCATGTCAGGGTTTCCAGGCACATTAGTAACTTATATACTTCTTGGACCTCCAGGAAAGAACATAATGGCGATTCAATGAATCATTCTTTTTTTTTTTTTTTTTTGGACACCTTGTTCTGAGGTCTACCCAATCATTTAGGGAATTATTCAACTTAGTTCTCTTGTTGCAGGGTAGCATATGTATCTATTTCTCATCTATCTCCCACTGAGAACTGATGGTTCCCTCCATGCTTTACTTCTTGGATGGAAAAATAGCAGTGATAGTGGCTGCCTAGAGTATTGTGTTAGTAGAGATGGAGGCCAACTGTGTTCAGGTGAAATGGTATCAATTAGTGACATCTGCCATCGTCGCAGGCTAGACAGTGGCATTGTTCCATATCATTCATGCCAGTAATGTTCAATCTCTGTTCTTACTTGTAAGTTTTTGCAAGTTTTTTTGAGGAAGACTATCTTCCAGATATGGATGCTGAAGTTCGAATAGGGAGGGGAAGCAGTGGCATACTGCAACATCCTCGTGGCAGCCAAGACAGTCTGATCAGAGTGGGTTTAGGGAGCTAAAGCCCAGGAAAAGTAGGGAGCTGACTAGGAGATCAGTAGGATGAGCTCGCATTCTGGTAATGTCCATCTTGAATAAAAAACAGGCCATTGTTTTCTTTGTTAATATAATAATAAATAAGTTACTTATAAAATGAGATCTGGCTACATGACAATGCGTATATGGTCGTGTTTCCCCTTGGCTAGAAGGCTGTGCGAGGAAAGGGAGAAAGTACAGGGAATACTCTATACTCTGTGTCCTGTTCCATTACTGTGGAGGGCTTCTGAGGGGAGGTGTTTATAATCTAACATAATTTAGAATATACACAGCAGAAGGTGCGTCTGGTAGATCATTTATTGAGGAAGAAGCTTCAGAGTACTCAAGACTCTCTTGCCCAGGGCAACCCATACTCTCCCTGGCTGTAGTGTTCCTGTGCTATCCAAGGCAGGGGATGGGAAGTCACTCCATCAGAGAGATGGAGTCAGTTCTGGCATGAAGTGTGTGACTACCGGAAGGCCAAGCTTTCACACATGTCTGCTCACTCTGGAGCCTGGACAGAAGAGGATCAAATATATTCACAGGATCTCACCTTCAGTTACCTCTTAGCTTTCCTTACCTCTCACTTCCTACCAAAGTCAAATAGACCCGGAGATATGCTGTTGTTGGAGGGAATCAGTAAAGCATTGTCATCCTTGGTTATGTTCTCAAATTGTCTCCCAAGAATGTCAAGCCAAGGGTATGGTCACATATGTGGCTAAAAATACCACCTTGGAGTCAATGTGAATTTGAAACTGGCTCCATCATCAAGGGGACTTCCCTCGTAGCTTAGTTAGTAAAGACTCTGCCTGCAGTGCAGGAGACCCAAGTTCAATTCCTGGGTCAGAAAGATCCCCTGGAGAAGGAAATGGCAACCCACTCCAGTGTTCTTGCCTAGAGAATCCCATGGACAGAGGAGCCTGGCAGGCTACAGTCCATGGGGTCGCAAGAGTCGGACATGACTTAGTGACTAAACACCTCCCCCTCAACATCAAGGAACTTAGAACCTTAGGCAGATTCCTGAATAGCTCTGAGCCTTTCCCTCATCGGCTAAAGGAGAGTTGTATCTGGAGCTGATTGGTGAGGTTTTCATGAGGAATAAACACAGTAAATACTAAGTGGACTAATGACATAAACGAATAATGCTTGGAACATACTGATGATCTGTAGGTATTAGTTCCAACTGTATCTCCTAGAGACAAGGCCAAATTCTCTCTCAAACTATACAGTCTCTTATTCTAGGGCCCAGTGATGCTGAAAAGCTCTGGGCATAAATTTTAGGAGACCAAAACTTCCTGAGCATCTATTTTGGCCATTATAAACTATAAGGGTGGACCGAATGATATTAAAATTTCCTTCTGGCTTCAAAAGGCCAGTTTTGTCTAATTCTGATCTTATATTCTTCAAGATGCTCAATAATGCTGCTTCACTGACAGTTCACTCTTTGTTCCCAAGTCCCTGACTTTGAGACTCAATGTTATTGACTCGGGGGCTATATTAATGAACCAGGGAAGGCATTTTTTTTTTTAAAACAGGTAGATTTTAGAGTCAAGAAGCCCCTACCTCTATAGCAGAGTGCTCGCTTTCTTTTCCCGCAGGGCTCATCATTCCACTTGCCGGGGGCTGACGGACTCTTGATGTAGATCTCCACACAGTCCTGGTTGTTCTTCTTGTTGTTAGGCTCGTTGTCAGCCCAGTTCTCAGCCTCCTTAGTGAGAGTCTTCTTGGTTCCCACCCAGGTCCATTTATTGTCGATCTTTCGAATACCAATCCAGTAGTAAGAGTTGTAGTAAGGTATGGTCTCATTGAGATAAGCAATCTCATTTTTATTCTGGATGGCCACTAAATCCGTGTAGTACTTCTGGCAGAAAGCCCGGGAATAATTCCATGAATATGGTTTATCGCTGTAGTGGTAGGTCCATGCTGATACTTCTTTCTGGTTCATTAGCTCTAAGTAAAGGAGAGTGAGGATCAAGTTAGCGTCCCTAATGAGAAAGAGGTTGTGAGCATAAGTATACTTCTGTATAGTCAGGTGAGTCTGACTAGACGAGAAATACCAAAAGCATGATCCTTTTATGTCTAATCTAGTTGTTTTTAGGAAAAAAGAGTGGTTTCCATCTTTTAGTTAAAAGTGTTGATACACTTTAAGTCAGAATAAGAAAATGTACTCTTCTAGATGGAGAAGGCAATGGCACCCCACTCCAGTACTCTTGCCTGAAAAATCCCATGGATGGAGGAGCCTGGTAGGCTGCAGTCCATGGGGTCGCTAGGAGTCAGACACGACTGAGCGACTTCCCTTTCACTTTTCACTTTCATGCATTGGAGAAGGAAATGACAACCCACTCCAGTGTTCTTGCCTGGAGAATCCCAGGGAGTGGGGAGCCTGGTGGGCTGCCGTCTATGGGGTTGCACAGAGTCGGACACGCCTGAAGCGACTTAGCAACAGCAGCAGTAGATTTGTGGACACAGTGGAGGAAGGAGAAGGTGGGACGAATTGAGAGAGTAGCATTGAAACATATTCATTTGTATGTATAAAATAGATTGCTAGTGAAGTTTCTGTATAACACAGGGAGTTCAGCTCAGTGCTCTGTGATGATGTAGAGGTGTGGGAGGGGAGGGGTGGGAAGGAGGTTCAAGGTGGGGGAGGATATATGTATATTTATGACTGGTTCACATTGTTGATTGGCAGAAACCAATACAACATTGTAAAGCAACTATCCTCCAATTAAAAATAAATTTTAAAAAAAGAATAAGAAAGTGTCCTCTCCTGAGGATCTTTGGTATTAATAGTAAAGATTTGGAATCACAAAGTACTGGCGTTGAAAGGGATCTTAGGGGCCTTCTAACCTTCTCCTTTTAGAAATGGAGGGGATGTTAAATACTTTGCCCAAGCCCAAGTGAAAGTGAAAGTGAAGTCACTCAGTCGTGTTCGACTCTTTGCGACCCCATGTAGCCTACCAGACTCCTCCATCCATGGGATCTTCCAGGCAAGAGTACTGGAGTGGGTTGCCATTTAAATGACATGTCAAATGTCTTGATGGCTGCCTCATATCTTCAGGTACTACCTCTTCACGTGGGAAATAAGATGCTTTATGATCTGGAGCCTACCTGCTAGTCCAGCCTCATCACCCACCAGAGTTACTTTTCTTTAGCAAAAACAGAAGTCACCCACTTCCATGCCTTTGCACATGCTCTTCCTTCTCCTCTGGCTCCCCTTTTCTGCTTAGGCTGGGTAAACTTTTCCTCCACCTATTTTCCATGACTCCTCCAGGAGGGCTTGGTGTTCCTTCTTCCAGGCACCCTGTCTCTATCTGCTCCTCCCTCACTGCCAGGTGTTGTAACATCTGTTTGTATGACATGGGCCACACCTGCTAGACTGTGAATCCTAATAGGGGTCTCTTTTTACCTCTGGATTCTTAACACCAAGCAAAGAGCTTGGCACTAATCAGGCATTCCCTGCATACTTGTTGAGTAAAAACACCAGGTTTGTGGCAGAGGCTCATGGTATCTCCTGGGTTGCAATTTTACACTCATCCTACTACTCTGGGCTGTTTCCCTTTGATAAATTACTCTACTTCCTCCATCTCTGCTTATTCACTTGTTAAAATAGCACGTAAAACAGGCCTTTAAAAGAAATGTTTATGAAATCAAATGAAATAAAGAATGTGCCCTTCCAAAGTATAAAGAGGGTTAGGACACAAAGTAGTGTTAACCTAGCCAGTGGGAGCTCACCCCCACCAGAAGAGGCCAGTTCCCAAGTGAAGAGGTGCACAGGGTAAGCAATCTGGCCTGGAAATGGCTCTTTTTCCTGTTTATGAGGCCTTACTCCTAATCAACCCTCTCCTCAGCTGCCCACATGAGAGTTGGTTCTGTTTGCCTTCCCTCATAGGCACCTTTATGGCATTGTTTTGCTATAAGACTTTATTCTGATATCACCAGGGCTAGATTCTGACTTGCATAGAATTTTGCTTTCAGAATCCCCTTCCTCAGTAATAAAATTAAAACTTTTATAACTGCATTGGTTTAAAGATGAACATATTAGTATTACACATGAAAACATTTTCTTTGGCCTAGAGGAAAATTATTTCTAAAGAAATTATAGCATTTTTGTGGCTCTCTAAAAGTAATGCAGGCCTGTGTCTATTGAGTCGAATGCATAAATTGCCTGTAGGTGTATTTTTGTATGTTCTCCCTGAAGCCTTTTCTACCAATATGGTGGTGTTGGGTGCATTTCCCCCCGTCCAGGAATTCTGGGCTTGGACAGTTTTCCCATGCCTCACAACTGGCTACCATCCTTAACTTTGCCCATTTGGAGAAGTTACCCTAGTCTCTGAGGACCAGGTGAAAGGTTAGCATAAAGTTTACCGAAGATCAGGACACTGAAGCAAAGGAGTTGGACAGATCTGAAGACCACTCTCTGAAATCTCCAGTTCCAGATGGCTTTGGGGCAGCTGGCCTGAAACAAGAAAACTTCCTTTTAGTGTCCACGTGCAATCAATGTGGCCAACCACTTCTACTTAATAAGGATGGTCTTGAGTGACCTGTCTGTTTCCATTAGTGGGTGGCTCAAGCCTTCTGCTCTATTTTTATTTCTCGCTACTCTGCTTAAGACCTCCCCTAGTTGAAGATTGCATCAAGGCTCAGAACAGACTTAATTGCTCATTCATTCAACCAATATTTATTGAATAACAACTTGGTGCCACTAGGATTTTCTTTTATGATGTATTTTGTAGTACTATGTTAAAAATGTTATCTTTATTATTATGCAATAATCTCCCTTTAAAAACTGGTATGCCATACTCAAGAATAATAGGAAGTCTCACAAAACCTCCCTGACCCACAGTTGTCTGGCCTGTGCTTTGATGCACAGAACATCAATTAATTATGCTGCACTATGCCAACTATTCTGTATTATTGATCTATGTTTTCTTCCTTTACTATTTTAATATATGTCTATAATATTATTCAATGCTTAATGCATGTATGTAGACATATATAATTTTTTATTAGTAAATGAATAATAAACTTATTCACCTTGAATCTATAGCAAGGATGACTTCTCATAACCTCCCTTATGTTGGGATTTCATCAAATCTATTAACATGTTTGAAGTGTTTTTGACAGTGTGGATCACAGCAAACTGTGGAAAATTCTTAAAAAGATGGGAATACCAGATCACCTGACCTGCCTCCTGAGAAATCTGTATGCAGGTCAAGAAGCAACAGTTAGAACTGGACATGGGACAACAGACTGGTTCCAAATCGGGAAAGGGGAATGTCAAGGCTGCATATTGTCACCCTGCTTATTTAACTTACATATAGAGTGCATCACACAAAATGCCAGGCTGGATGAAGCACAGGCTGGAATCAAGATTGGTGGGGAAATATCAATAACCTCACATATGCAGATGACACCACCCTTATGGCAGAAAGCAAAGAACTAAAGAGCCTCTTGATGAAAGTGAAAGAGGAGAGTGAAAAAGTTGGCTTAAAGCTCAACATTCAGAAAACTAAGATCATGGCATCTGGTCCCATCACTTCATGGCAAATAGATGGGGAAACAGTGGAAACAGTGTCAGACTTTATTTTTCTGGGCTCCAAAATCACTGTAGATGGTGACTGAAGCTATGAAATTAAAAAGAGCTTGCTCCTTGGAAGAAAAGCTATGACCAACCTAGACAGCATATTAAAAAGCAGAGACATTACTTTACCAGCAAAGGTCCACCTAGCCAAAGCTATGGTTTTTCTGGTAGTCATGTATGGATGTGAGAGTTGGATCATAAAGAAAGCTGAGTGCCGAAGAATTGATGCTTTTGAACTGTGGTGTTGGAGAAGACTCTTGAGAGTCCCGTGGACTGCAAGGAGATCCAATCAGTCCATCCTAAAGGAGATCAGTCCTGAATATTCATTGGAAGGACTGATGCTGAAGCTGAAACCCCAATACTCTGGCCACTTGATGCAAAGAACTGACTCACTGAAAAAGACCCTGATGCTGGGAAAGATTGAGGGCAGGAGGACAAAGGGACAACAGAGGATGAGATGGCTGGATGGCATCACCGACTCGATGGACATGAGTTTGGGTGAGCTCTGGGAGTTGGTGATGGACAGGGAAGCCTGCCGTGCTGTGATTCATGGGGTCGCAAAGAGTTGGACAGGACTGAGCGACTGAACTGAACTGAACTGAAAGTGTTTTTAGACAAATAAGTTCTGGAGTTGCTCACCTAGCACCCTCCTGTTACACATGAGAATACTGAAGGTTGGTAGTGTTGAAAGCAACACACGGAAAATGACAGAAGCAGAGCCTAACTTTGAAACAAGAACTTTTTTACTTTTCTAAATCTCCAGGTTTTCAAACCCACCCTGAGTTTCTGTTGTAGATGATGGAATATGTGACATGCCCGAGCCTGGTTGCCACATCTGTGCTCATCCAGAGCCACCCCAGCAAAACCACCAACATAAAAATCATGTATTTGTTTTCTACTGAAGCTATGCTGCTCTTCCAGCCAGACTGCTACCTGAAACCCTTCCTAGATAGAAATTCTCAATTGCCACAGTCGGGCTCCAGAGATGGATGATGTAGGGTCTATGGGGTAAATGGTGGTTGCGGTGGTAGCGTGTGTGTGTGTGTGTGTGCACAGTGTATATGTACTGTTGACTCCAACCAGACCAGATAGTGTGGAACATGTAACACAAATCAGTGCAAATCTTCCAGACAGTGGAGTTATCTTTGTATAAGAAGCCTGGCACTTTTCTATCTAGAGTTTCTGAATATTGGCTTTGATAAGCAGACATGCTTTGTCTTCTTACTAGAATGCTAATCAACTGGCCGCTGCAGGACCTACTATCACATGTTGAGAGTATCATAATGTTATGATTTATGGTGCTGTTTCTTTGCATAGGAAGTATGGCGATAATCCCCTTAGTAGGAACTTAATCCCACAGAGGTCTCTGTGGATTATATTGTATCACCAGTTATTGTTACACCACTTTCAATTCAGTACCCAGTGAGTGTCATGCCAGGAGCTATAGCAGCAATCTTCAAACCAGAATGAGCCTGGCTTCCCAAGGGGTACATAAGCAGGGAGAATTTAAATAAATCTCTGTTCAGATTCCCAACTTTATCTTCAACATGTACACTTCCCTAAAACCAATCTGCCTACAAATGTATCTACTTCTTCCATTTTACAAAAGAAATCACACCTTTTGTAACCTGACTCTTACTAATCATTAGGCCTGGTCTCTGTATGTAAAAAACATCCGGTATGCCAAACAGAAACCATCCAAAGTATTGGTGTAGATCTGACAACTTGAATGCTTCAAATGATAGTGAAACAAATCATTTTCATATCAAGGAGTTTTCCATTTCTCTCTTTTCATTAACTTGATTGGGACATGAAACTTGGAAGGAGTTCAAAGAATTGAGAGACATCATTATAAGAAGCTTCCATGTACTTATTCAAATGAATAAAGGTCCTTAATGTTTAATAAAGTCCTTACAAAATGAAATATAGGAATAGAATTGATGGTGAACTTGTTTGATTATATCAATAAATAATATTCACACAAGGTTACATGGATAGGGAAAAAGCCCCTCTCCTTATGTAGAGATGTGTCTTCAATACCATTTTAAATATGGAAGTTTAAGTTACTTATTAAAACTTACAGTATGTTTATGCTATTTTTAAATTGTGCACTAAAAGTAATTGTCTTGCTAACTTGATCAAAAAGGAAAACATTTAACACATAGAGATTTATGATTTCGTAAAATTGAATCTTTTACATTTCAACTTAATCATATTTTTATTTATATAAAAATATATGATATAGTTATCAATAAAAAAGCTTAAAATGTATTAGGTTAAAATTCTGTTATAGGAAATGAAATAGAAATAGGTATTAAAGAACAGACAACAAAAAAGAAAAAAATATTAACTTCCCTATTATTAGGAACTAGTTTGTGTTTTTTTTTAAGTGATAAGTGTTATCAGATCACTGTGGTATTTTATTCCATTGGATAAACTCTAGGAAATGATGTAACATTTATTGTGAAAGGCCAATTTTTAGAATTCACTGGAAATTCCATCTTTTATTTTAAAACATGATTAAAAATTTAGCTCTCCACTTAGAAGGGTTCAAGAGGTTATATAATTTTCTAGGATTTTGATGGGGGGCAAGTACAGAAGCAAAAATATTGTTGGTGAAGAGCACAGTAACGTAGCTAATGAGAGTCAATATTTGCCTTTGAATCTGCTGGCTTTTTCCCAGGTAGACCAGAGGGTCATAGTGTTTATCATCCAGGGCCTGCTCTTCCTGTGCCCCGAGAAAGTGGTTTTCTTCCAAGAGAGTATTTCTACAGGTTTCTCTGGCTTTGGGGCCAGCTCAAGGAAGAGTGTTGGAATAGTGAGCCAGTGAGGCTCCTACCCCCATCTCCATTTCCAAGTCCACCCACTGTCCCAGCAGAACCATTTTATGTCTTAAGTTGTTTGTGTAAACTTTTCAATATGATTTGGTTTAGCAAAATAGAGACAGAGAGAGAGAAAGAGAGTGTGTGCTGGTTTTAAACTTTTTGAGATTTTAGAGGGCTGGCAATTGCTTCTGATTAAGACACAACACCTGAGAAAGGAAAATGCAAGTCATTGCGTGTCTCCCGCTTCAATCTGACCGTCCTTTTCTGTGTTCTAAAATCAGGATTATACCAAGAATCACCTCTCATTCTATAAGAGCGGCAGGAGACTGTAAGGATGACTACCAAGTCAATTAAGCATTTCTCCAGCCTTCTATAGCAAGTCTGGGGCTACCGTCACTGCCTACCACTGAGACTCAGTGAGTTCAGATGACCTGCCGATGCTTGCTCCCTGGAATGTATGTTGGCTTAACACAGTGATTCTTTTTTTTCCTCCTACATTTAATTTTTATTTTATCTTGAAATATAGTTGATTTATAATATTGTGTTAGTTTCAAGTGTACAGCAAAGTGATTCAGTTATGGATATACATATATCCCTTCTTTTTCAGATTCTTTTCCCATATAGGTCATTACGGAGTACTGAGTAGAGTTCCCTGCACTATACACTAGGTCTTTGTTGGTTATCCTTTTTATATGTATAAAGCACAGTGATTCTTATTCTCACGGAACTCATGAACTCCTTTGAAAGTCTGATAAAAGCCATAATCAGGATTCTTTTTTAAAAATTGCACTTGCAACTTTTCAGACAATTTCAGAATCATCTCTATGATATCTGTAAGACGGCTCCTTGACTCATTGGCAACTGACAAGCATTTGGTGTGTGGGTGTGGAAGATGAATGATGCTTAAAAGCCCTCCTTTGAGCAATCATTTTCCTCTGAAACTTCCTTGGGGTGAGGAAGCTTTCTCACATTTGTCCCTACTTTCATTGTCACCTTTAGGACAAGGCAGCGCTAGATCTAGGATGGTGAAGAGTTAAGGGCTCTGTCTTGGTGTCTGTGCCTAAACAAGTGCTGAAACACCAGGAAATACCTCCTGAGGAGAAGCAGCCGTGTGCTCTGTTCATTTTTATTTTAATATTCTTTGGCAGCCTACATCAAACCGGAAGTCACTGGGAAAGAGTCTGAGCCCGGGTTACTGGAATAACATCCTGTGCCTGTGTAAGCCTTCATGAAAGCTGCTTTCCACTGTGCTTGTCTTTAATTTTACTTTCCAAAGAATTAAAAGTGAGTGTGGGGTGAAGAGAGAGGCAGAGACAAAGTAGAAGGGGCAGGAAGTCTTTCCCCTCAACCTTTGCATAGAGTTTTTAGATGCCAGTAGTAATCCCATGTCTCCCAGCACGCCGGGTGGCTGACAAAGTTAGCAGGAAAGGTACCGCAGAAAGGTGATTCTGTTCTCCTGCCTATGTTGTAGACCACAGCCTTGCACTTTAGAGGCAGAACCTTCAGTGTCTCTCCCTAGAGCCCCTGTCTTCTGCTTAGGTCCTGTCTGATTCTTCTCCTTCCTCTACATTTCAGTTTTATTAATTTCTTGCCTCCTCTTTCTTCCTCAACTCTTAGTCCCCTCCAAAACTGCTCCTGCTCACTTTACCACTGACATCCCAATGACCAAACCCAATGCAGTCTTTCCATCATTATCTTCCTTGATCATTCTGTAGCAATAAATATTACTACTTCCTTTTGCTTAAAATGCTTCCCTGGTTCTTCTCTTGCTTCTATTCTGACATCTTAAGTGATTGTTCTCAGTCTTTTCCTGAATCCACGTCAAATCTGCCTTCACTTGCAGAGACAGAGATTATCCTGGGTTCCTGTCTCCAGGACCCTCTTCTCATCAGTCTTTTGCTTTCCTGAGGCCTCCTTATGGTCATCTGCATGTCAGTGGCTCTCCGTCAGCATCTCCACCCCTGACTTTCCCCCTGAGCGTGAAGTCTGCAATCCAAATGCAGAAGAAACCTATCTGCACTCAGCTGGAGGGAGCAGCTGGCAGAGCCATCTAAGGACAAGGGCTATGACTTACATCTGAACCCCAGCCATAGTAGAGAACAGATGCTTACTGCTTAATAAATGTGTTACAGAGGGCTCCCCTGGTGGCTCAGTGGTAAAGAATCTGCCTGCCAATGCAGGGATTGAACTAGGAAGATCCCACATGCCACGGAGCAACTAAACCTGTGTACTGCAATTATCGAGCCTGTGGTCTTGAGCCTGGGAATCACAACAAGATGAGTCACCACAATGACAACCTGTGCACTGCAGCAAAGAGTAGCCCCCTCTCCCTCACCTGCTCTCTGCAACTAGAGAAAAACCTGCACAACAATGAAGACCCAGCACAACCTTAAATAAATAAATAAAATGGTATTAAAAATAGGTTACAGATGAATAAATGAACGAATAAGTGAAAAAATAGCAAGGGAATGACTGAAAGTAAAATGGAAGCATGCTGAATGGAAAAATGTTGGGAAAATGTGATAATTATAATTAAATACAATAGGGTTACAGCAGTGATTATATCAAATTTAAAAGTGTATTGTATGGGAGGTGGGAGGGAGTTTCAAGAGAGAGGGGACATATGTACACCTATGGCTAATTCATATTGATATATGGCAGAAATCAAACCAATATTGTAAAGAAGTCCTCCTTCAATTAAAAAAAAAAAAGTGTGGTTAGATAGAGTATGAGAAGGCTGTACAAAAAAATATGTTCTAGGCACTTTGTCTCATTCTCTTGGAGTGTTAGAGAAACAAGGGCATGATGGCTCACGTCCCATGTGAGAGAACAGAGGAGCAGGACTCACTCACTGAACTCCACGTGGGTGGCTTTGGGGCCAGCTCAGGGAAGTGTGTTGCGACAGTGGCCAGTGGAAGAGAGAGAATTCAGGACCTACCATAGCTGGTGTGTCTCGAGAAAGCCTGGAGAAACATCAGATAGCAGCAGCTCTTAGAAGAGGGAGAGGAGACAGCAAATTCCATGTTAACTTTCTGGAGTGGGTGTGTCCCTTTGAAAGGCTCCCGCACCAAAGAGGGCTTATATAAAGCATGCATGTTCTTATTATTAACAGTATCCCTGACCCAAGCCCCACAACCTACTTGCCCACAGAGACCCTCAAGTCCTCCATCAAGTAGGACCAGGGAAGGAAGACCAAGGATCCCTTCACATCAATCTGCCATCAAACCCAATGGACTTTACCTTCTGGTGAGATACCTGGCCATTCTCCAGATTTCCACTTTACTGCTGCTGCACTAATTCAGACATTATCACTTCTTTCCCGGACCAGAGAAATCATCTTCCCCTTGATCTCTTCTTCTCAAGTTTACCCATCTCCAGTTCTTTATCTCTCATGCCATCAGAATGATATTCCTAACACAAAATCTGATCATATTGCTTCACTACTTAAAGTCCATCAGATGTTTCTATTCCCTGAACAAATTCTTAAGATGACACTTCGAGGCTCTTCAAGATGAGGCTTCTTCTTATTTATCTAGTCTCATCTCCTGCCATTACTCCTCAATTACCCCTCTCCTCCACCACAATTCTACCATGCATTTATAACAAGACATCTTGTACTTTTCAGAATACACTGTATGTTCCCTATGTTCTTTTTATGCCCAGAGCACCCTCTCCCTCTGTGGGTGCCCAGCTCTAGTAGACCAGGAATCTCCTCTTTAAAGGAGCCTTCCCCATACTAACCTCTTCCTCCCCACACCAAGATAGGCATGTCCTTGTATTGCCTGTGTTCTTTCCCAAAACTTATTTCAATAACTATCGATTTATTAAGTGCCTACAATGTGTCGGGTACTGTTCCAGGCAATGGTATTAAAATGATTAAAAAGATACAGTTCCTGTCCTCATGAAATGTACATTCTATGGAAGACAGACAATGAAGCAAACACGAATACATATACAACAGTACTGAACAATTTAACATAAAAAACAGAAGATAGTGAAAAGGGGTAGTTAGAGAATTAAAGCCAGGTTATGTGATAGAGTGACAGGGTAGTGATGTTAGACAGGAGGGAGGTCAGGGAAGACCTCTCTAAAAAGGTGACATTTAGACTGAGAGCAGAATGACCAGAAGAAAGCAGAGAGAAACAGGAGGAAGAGCATTAAAGATAGAAGGAAATGCTAATACAGAGGCTTTAAAGTGGAAGGAAAGTGTGGAGTGTTCAAAGGACAGGAAGAAAGCAGTGCAGCTGGAATGGAATGAACAAGGGGAAGCAAAGGATGAGATGGTGCCGGGGACAGATCACTCTGGGCTTTGGCAACCAAAACAAGGAGATGAAATTTTTGTTCTAAGTGCAAGTCAAGTGGGGGCAGCAAGCAGATTTTAAGAGAGGGAGTGATGTGGTCTGATTGCTGCTGAAAATTGGGAAGTCCTGGGGGTTAGTTGAAAAGCAGTTGGTTCATGGCCAAATCGTGTGAGTCAGAAATACTGGTTGCAGAAGGAATCCAACTGCCAGGGTTTTGAACAGAGAAGCATCCTGAATAGACGGTGTTTCTCTCTCTCTCTTTGTAAAAATTTGTGTTAATATCTGTAGACTTTCAAACTGAAAATGTAATAAGTCTGTGCTCAGTCTCTGAGTCATGTTTGACTCTTTGTGACCCCATGGACTTCAGCCCACCAGGCTCCTCTGTCCCTGGGATTTCCCAGGATTTTCCCTTCTCCAGCAAGTCTACAGGTGATTTTAAATGAATTATTTATCTTCAACATTTATTTACATGTATTTCTAGCATACTGCTAGGTAAATGGTGGGGCACCAAATGAATATTTGCAAATGTTGGGTATTATAATATCTACAAAATCAGTTTGTTTTGTCTTAGAAATTTCCTATGAGAAGGAAAGAAAATTAAAGAGGGTCAATAGGAATGCAAAGGCGGTAGGAAGATAGGAGAGTCATTGAGAAGATAGAATTATGAAACTTCTTGGCAGAGTAGAGATTTTCTAGGTAGTACAGCTGATCATATAATTTCCCTTAAGTTTCTGGGTGGTGGTGGTAATATAGTATAGCTTTTAGTGGCCATAGCCTAAAGGCAGAAAATGAAACAGTCAAACAAAGAGATCTAAAAGCCAAATAACCAATAAAAATAAAGACAGGAAGGAACCCAGGACATCAAAACTAAGAATCAAAGCATATGTATATATTTAAATCAGACTCCTGATCACCATTATATAGGGTGAAATATTAATATTAAAAATAAAGTAGCATAATTAAAAGATTTTAAGTCATCTGGACCATCACTGAACTATATCTCTAAAATATAAAGGATTCATTTTGTATATTTGACTTTATAAAATTTCTATTTTGCTTTTCAATCAGAGAAATGAATTACTTAGAAAACAATGTAATAAATGCCATTTATGAAACACCATATGCTACCCTCTAGGGTCAGGTCTAGGGTCTTTTCCCAGGGCTGCCTGTTTGAGCAGTAAGTCACTTTGATATTTGGGGGTTTGATTAACAAGTTTCCACTTACAAAATTCTGAAACTGAACTTTCTAAGACCTAGCAGCCAGCCCAGGAGAATGTGAACCATTTATTTATGTTTTGAAAAATAGGTAATGAGAGGAAGAGTAAGAACTAGTTAACAGACATAAAATGGTTAAAAGGCATAGATGGAAGTGAACCCAGACCTCCTCTTTAGCCCACTGATACTCTAACACTGGCATAATTTAACTGTAAGTTCCCCAGTTAGAGCTCCCACATTCTGAGATCCATCTGGTTGAAAACGCACCAGCAGATAAACCTTAATATGTTTCTTCACCTCCTAGGGTTAATTGAAGCCATTCTGAACTTGAAGTTGAATTTACATGCAGAGTTTGGTGTTCCCGAATCCCAAGAGACAAATGTGCTCCAGGGTAAAGAAAGAGGTCTTGTCTCTGGAATGTTTAAAACAATTCCAGGGCTGGAGTTCTTAGCACTTCATTGCAGAGTCTAGTTCCAAGAAGCCAATGGAGAAACTTCTGAGCTTAAAACACAGGAGGTGAGAGGATGGGCTTCTTAGACATGGAAGTTTGGGGACCCCCTGCAGTTATCCATAAAGCTCAGTGTTTATGTGGATGTCTGGCATTTCATCTGGGAAAGGATTTGCACCTTTCTTCAGAATCTCAAAGAACTCCATGATTTAACATTCCTCTAAAAGGAGGATCCCAGGGAAAATAGATGGAAGAAAAAAATAACTGTTTGTTTAGGTTGACCAATTCAGGAAAAATATGCAAGAGATAAAGAGATAAAAGAAATCTACATTCTTACATCACTGGAGTTCACACTCAGAACAGACTCAAACTCCTTCCTCTTCTTTTCATCATTCTTTTATTGCTGTTCAACCCAACCTGGAAAATCCTCACTAAAGTGTTTGAAAATTGTTCTATAGTAAAGCAAAGAAATGGGGGTGAAGTGAATATAAGCACTACTTTCTTCTGGTATTCCATAGAAAGGGGCTCAAAAACAGGGACAGTCTGCTTCCTCTCTAGCCACAGACTAAAGGATTTTAGACCCTAGGACTGTATGAGATACACCTCATAAGTCAAGGGTAAAACTATGTGTTTGCGCCTTATTTAATGAGTTCAAGAATGCCCTTTTCCTTGGATCTTTCCTGGATTTCAGATCCTACAAAATCCCAAGATCTTCTCTTTCTCATAACAATAATAGCTAACATCTGCCAACTCACAACTATGTGCCAGGCTCAGACCTACTTGTTTTTCAGCTTATTTAATTCCCACAGTGATGCTACAAAGTAAAGTACTATTATTCTGTCCATTTTACAGATGAGAAAACTGAGTCACTAGCAGGACTGAGAGTTGTGGCAGAAACAGAAACTGTGTGGCTAGTCCACATCAGTCCTAGCAGACTCCTAGGGTACAGAAAAAGAAATGGGAGAGCTGGGATGAGAAACCATTTGACTGTAGTCTTATACCAGGGCACTTACTCAGCCTTACATTCAACCCAGACAGAGAAACAATCCTGGAGAAGAGTTGAGGGTTAACCAGGAGAGTCCCTATAAGCCCTGCTAGGAAAGACAGTAGCTGTGGAGCAAGAGGACAGAAATTCAGATCCAGACCACATCCAGTCCAACAGTACACCTTAGGTCAAACCTAAGCTTCTCTGGAAGGCGCAGCATCTTCATTTGTAACATGGACATAGCAACTCAAAAGGATGCTGGGAGGGTCAAAGTGGGCAGCAGGTTTTGAAATTCTTACAAACTCCATGGGGCTACTCAATGTAAAAATCCATAACTACTGCTAGTCCACATTTTAGGAATCCTTATCTGCCTGCCTCAACCCCAAACCTCTTCCACCCAACCACTTCCCGTAGCAAAAAGAAATGAACTTACCATCTCTCTTGTGACACGGCTGGCTTTCTGCTGTCTGTCCAGCCCCAACTTCTTATAATCTTGCTGGCACCCCTCAGCCGTCAGGCTGTTTAGAAAAGCACTTCCTATTCACTTTCCTGAAAGTCACCACAGCCCTTCCCACGAAGTTAGAATGTTGATAATATGGGAGCGATGTTGGCAACTTAGAAATAACAGTCACTGAGGAAGGGGGAGGAAGGGGGGTACAGACTTCCATGGGAGGTGGTCCGAAGACAGACGGGGGCAAGTGTGAATCACTCCTGGACATTCCAGGGTGGGTAGTGCAACAATCATACCCACGTTCCCCAGTGGTCAGGTTTCCTTGATATGACCTGTGATAAGCTACTCCAATTTAAGGTCATATATCGGAAAACACACTTGATCTTAATCATTAATGTAAATTTTCCAGTTACAGTAAAATCTCAGTGAATGTTTTCTATTCCAGAAGCTTTCTGAGCAAAAATAGTTACCAAAAAAAAAAAAAAAAAATTAGGTGGAAAAGGGAAAGCCACTGAGGGTTTTCTGGCATCTGGAGGGATTGTTAGAGTTTTGGAGTAAGATATAAAACAGACATGGGTCATTATTAGAAGGGAACTTCTGCTTCTTAAATGAGAAAAAAATATGTGAAAATGGTTAGTGTTGGACAAGTAAAAGACTATGTAGCAGAGTGGTTAAGACTTGGGCTCTTTGAGTCAACTGCCTGAGACCCCTCTTGGCTGCATGTGTGGCTGTCCTCTAGGCAAAAATGCTTAAACTCTCTATGCCTCTTTTTTTTTTTTTTTTAACTGTGAAATAGAATGGTAATAGAACTTACCTTACAGAGTTGTTATGTGATTAAATGAGTTGATATGTGGAGTGTTTGAAACAATAACTAGCCCACAGTTGGCACTCAATGAATATAGGCTATTATTACTTTTCAGATATGCCATCAGACAGTAAAACCAAGTATCAAGCATTTAGTGTCAAGTCAGAAAACCGTAACTCCAGTTACGGAATTCAGTTGTGCAGTAGTGGGTGTTATTTTTCATTCACTACATGATTATTATGTAGTATATTATTATTATACTACATGGGGCTTCCCTGGTAGCTCAGATGGTAAAGAGTCTGCCTGCAGTTTGGGAAACCCAGGTTCGATCCTTGGGTCAGGAAGATCCCCGGGAGAAGGAAATGGCAACCCACTCCAGTACTCTTGCCTGGAAAATCCCATGGATGGTGGAACCTGGTAGGCTACAGTCTATGGGGTCGCAAAGAATTGGACACGACTGAGCGACTTCACTTCACTTCACTTCACATGATTATTACAACTTGTAAGTAGGCATCTCATGGACTGATTGAAAGTGGAATAAAATGGAAAAATCTGGAAGTCCAAAGATAAAGATGATTTAAGGATCTTGGAGCTGCATTTGAACTTAGGAGTTTGGAATGAAGAGGAAATGATTAACACATGGTAGAAATAGAAAGCCTAGTAAAGGAGGCAGTGATGGAGGAATGGAAGCAGGGGAACAAGGGATGTTGAGAGATAGGAAAGCACAGGGATCTTTGAGCAGCGTGATGCAAGGGTTCAGAGCCAGACTGCCTGGCTCCATCACCAACAATCTGTGAGACCTGAGGAGGTATTTTCCTCCTGTAACTCAGTTCCCTCAGCTATACTAACAAATAAGGATAACAGTCACCGGTCATCATCACCACACGGAATTGTTTGGACAGTTAAATGGATTTACACTTGAAGTGCTCAAAACAATACCTGGCACAGTGCAAGTGCAGTGCATGCGTTCACTATTTTTTTCCTAAGATTTGCCTTGCCTTCCTCCTATTCTTATTTTTACACTCTAGACTCTCTTTTTGATATTGCTTCACTTAAAAACATTTCTCAGAAGAATATGAGGGAAGACACTAGATAAACTCTAGGTTCTATCAACAATATGTTTTAAGTGGGATAATGTTAAATTGTAAGGCGTGTGAGGGAAGTAGAAAAGAATTCCAAGGAATAGGAATGGAAGGAAAATACCATTGACTGTTTAAAAGCTGTTTAAACTGAAACCATTTGCTCAAATGGATTTAGTCTAGTAGAAAAATCTATATTGTTTCTAATTAGGTGGCCACTAAAAACATGATGATTCTAATATAATCTGATTAATAGTATTTCTTCTATGTTCCATACATATTTTCTCATCTTGTATTGTACTAGAAATTCCCAAAGGATGGGACCTCTTTTTATATTAGTCTTGCTTCTCCTGTAGTATCTAGCAGAGAACAATCAGACACCCAACAAATACTTGTTGATTCATTGATTAGATCTATGACTCTGGGTAGACGCAATAAAAGTGTCCCCTTCATCTTCCTCTCTAATTTCTGTTTATATTATTTCAGTGATGTGTTTATATACACAATAAATAGTTGAACTGTCCTGGTGGAACAGTGGATAAGAATTTGCCTGCCAAGGCAGGAGACACAGGTTCAATCCCTGATCCGGGGAGATTCCACATGCTGCCAAGCAACTAAGCCTGTGTACCACAACTACTGAGCCTGCACTCTAGAGACTGTGCTCTGAAACAAGAGAAACCGCTGTGATGAGAATTGCTACAAATAGAGAAAGCCCGTGCAAAGTAACAAAGACCCAGCACAGCCATAAAATTAAAAAAAAAAAAAAACCTCAAATCCTGGATACATCAGGAACACACCTTAAGACACAGAAGTGCATGCAGGACACCAGCTGAGAGCAGACAGGAGTACCTGACCAGCAGAAAAGAATATATAGACCCATGCAAAACTCGAGATCAAGCCCTGAGCCTTTGGAGTGGGAGCACCGACTCCAACACCCTAGACTACCAGAGAACTAACCCTAGGGAGTATCAAATAGTGAGAATTCACACAAAGGAAACCTCTTGAATACAAGACGTGGCATCACCCAACCACCAATAGCACCCTGTGCAGGACACTGCATCTAAACAACAAACAGACCAAAACACAAACCCAATCATCAGCAGACAGGATTACCACCTCACTCAGCCTTGCCCTTCAGAGGAAAGACAAACAAACAGAAACAGAAACGCTCAGCATAAATCTCACCCTAGACAAAGCTTACACAAACCACTGGACCAACCTTAGAGGGCAGAAACTAAAAGGAAGAAAGAATTCAGCCTTGAAGCCTGGGAATAAGAGACCTAAAACACAATAAGTTTAAAAAAAAAAAAAGTGAAAAGGCAGAGAAATACTACACAAATGAAGGAACAAACTAGAAACACAGAAGTCCAAATAAATGAAGAGGAAATAGGCAAACTACCTGAAAAAGAATTCAGAATAATGATAGTAAAGATCATCAAAAACCTTGAAAACAAAATGGAGAGAATGCAAGGATCAATTAACAAAGACAAAAAGAATTAAAGAATAAACATACAGAGACAAATAACACAATTACTGAAATTAAAAATACTCTAGAAGGAATCAGTAGCAGAATATCTGAAGCAGAAGAATGAATCATTGAGCTGGAAGATAAAATAGTGGAAGTGACTTCTGAAGAGCAGAATAAAGTAAAATGAATAAAGTAAAAAGAACTGAGGATAGTCTCAGAGACCTCTGGCACAATATCAAAGGCACCAATATTTGAATTATAGGAATCCAGAAGAAGATGAGAAAAAGAAAGGGAATGAGAAAATATTTGAAGAGATTATAGTTGAAAATTTCCCCAACATGGAAAAGGAAATAGTCAATCAAGTCCAAGAGGCACAAAGAGTCCCATACAGGATAAGCCCAAGGAGAAACACACCAAGACACATACTAATCAAACTAACAAAGTCTAAATACAAGGAAAGAATATTAAAAGCAGCAAGGGAGAAGCAACAAGTAACATTCAAGGGAAATCCCATACACTTAACAGCTGATCTTTCAGCAGAAACTCTGCAGGCCAGAAGGGAATGACAGGATATATTTAAAGTACTGAAAGGGAAAAAATCTACAACCAAGATTACTGTACCTGGCAAAGACCTCATTCAAAATTGATGGAGAAATCAAAAGCTTTTCAGACAAGCAAAAGTTGAGAGAATTCAGTACCATCACACCAGCTTTACAACAAATGTTAAAGGGACTTATATAGTCAAGAAATACAAGAGAAGAAAATAGATCTACAAAATCAACCCCAAACAATGAAGAAAATGGCAATAGGAACAGATATATAAATAATTACTTTAAATATAAATGGACTAAATGCTGCAACCAAAAGATACAGACTGGCTGAATGGATACAAAAACAAGACCCATATATATGCTGTCTACAAGAAACCCACTTCAGACCTCAAGACACATATATAGACTGAAAGTGAGAGGATGGAAAAAGATATTCCATGAAAATG
>NW_024070205.1:43229834-43247067 GCF_014754425.2 Oryx dammah | reverse complement strand
TAAGGAAGGACAGTACATAATAATCAAGAGATCATTCCAAGAGGTAGACACAACAATTGTAAATACCTGTGCACACAACATAGGAGCACCTCAATACATAAGACAAACACTAACAGACATAAAAGGAGAAGTTGACAGTAACACAATTATAGTGGGAGACTTTCACACTCCACTCACACCAATGGACAGATCATCAAAGCAACAAATTAATAAGGAAACACAAGTCTTAAATGATATGTTAGATGAGATGGATCTCATTGACATCTTCAGGACATTCCATCCAAATGCAGAAGAATACACCTCTTCTCAAGTGCACATGGAACATTCTCCAGGATGGACCATATCTTGGAGTCACAAATCAAGCTTCAGTAAATTTAAGAAAATTGAAATCATATCAAGCATCTTCTCCAACCCACTATGAGACTAGATATCAATTACAAGAAAAAAACTGTAAGAAACACAAACACATAGAGATTAAACAACATATTTCCAAATAACCATCAGGTTACTGAAGAAATCAAAAGGGAAATCAAAACATTTCTAGAAACAAATGACAATGAAAACACAACTCAAAACCTAAGGGATGAAGGAAAACAGTTCTAAGAGGAAAGTTTATATCAATACAATCCTACTCAAGAAACAAGAAAAACATGGAATAGACAACCTAACTTTACACCTAAAACAACTGGAAAAAATAAGAACGAAAAACCCCCAAAATTAGCAGAAGGAAATCATAAAGATCTGAGCAGAAATAAATGAAAAAGAAATGAAAGAAGCAATAGTAAAGACTAATAAAACTAAAAGCTGGTTCTTTGAGAAGATAAACAAAATTGATAAACCTTTACCCAGACTCATCAAGAAAAACAGAGAGAAGAATCAAATTGACAAAATTAGAAATGAAAAAGGAGAGGTTACAACAGACAATGCAGAAATACAAAGGATATAGGAGACTATTATGAACAACTATATGGCAATAAAATGGATAACCTGGAAGAAATGGACAGATTATTAGAAAAGTTCAATCTTCCAAGACTGAACCAGGAAGAAATAGAAATTATGAACAACCCAATTACACATACTGAAATTGAAGCTGTGATCAAAAATCTCCCCAAAACCAAAATCCCAGGACCAGATGGCTTCACAGGAGAATTTTATCAAACATTTAGAGAAGAGCTGATGCCTATTCTAAAACTCTTTCAAAAAATTGCAGAGGAAGGAACACTTCCAAACTCATTCTATGAGGCACCATCACCCCAATACCAAAACCAAAGAAAACCCCCCAAAAGAAAACTACAGACCAATATCACTGATGAACATAAATGCAAAACTCCTCAACTAAATTTTAGCAAACAGAATTCAGCAACACATCAAAAAGTTCATACACTATGATCAAGTTGGGTTTATTCCAGGAATGCAAGGATTCTTCAATATAAGCAAATCAATCAATGTGACACACCATATTAACAAATTGAAAGATTAAAAACCATATGATCATCTCAATAGTTGCAGAAAAAGCCTTTGACAAAATTCAGCACCCATTTATGATTAAAATTCTTCAAAAAATGGGCATAGAAAGAACGTACCTCAACACAGTAAAGGCCATATATGATAAGCCTACAGCAAACATTATTCTGAATGGTGAGAAACTGAATGCATTCCCCCTAAAATTAGGAACAAGACGAGGGTGTCTACCTTCTACCACTGTTATTCGACATAGTTCTGGAAGTCCTAGCTATAGCCATCAAGAAGAAAAAGACATAAAAGGAATCCATATTGGAAAAGAAGAAGTATGCTCTCACTGTTTGGAGATGACATGATACTGTCCATAGAAAACCCTAAAGATAAGTATCAGAAAATTACTAGGGCTAATCAGTGAATTTAGCAAAGTCACAGGATACAAGATCAATACACAGAAATCACTTGCACTTCTATATACTAACAATGAAAAATCAAAAAGCAATGTTAAGGAATCAATCCCATTCTTCATTGCAACAAAAAGAATTAAATATCGAGGAATAAATTTACCTAAGGACACAAAAGAACTGTAAACAGAAAATTATAAGACTAATGAAAGAAATCAAAGACAACATAAACAGATGGAGAGATAGTCCATGTTCCTGGGTAGGAAGAATCAATATTGTGAAAATGACTATGCTACCAAATGCAATCTACAGATTCAATGTGATCCCTATCCAATTACCAAAGGCGTTATTCCAGAACTAGAACAAAAAAATTTCACGAATCATATGGAAACACAAAAGACCCTGAATAGCCAAAGCAGTCATGAGAAAGAAGAATGGCGCTGGAGGAATCAACCTTTTTGACTTCAGATTATACTACAAAGCTACAGTCATCAAGACAGTATGGTACTGGCACAAAAACAGAAACATACACCAATGGAACAAGATATAAAGCCCAGAAATGAACCCATGCACCTATGGGTACCTTCTTTTTGACAAAGGAGGCAAGAATATACAGTGAGGCAAAGACAGCCTCTTCAATAAATGGTGCTGGGAAGACTGGACAGCTACATGTAAAAGAATGAAATTAGAACACTTCCTAACACCATACACAAAGATAAACTCAAAATGGATTAAAGACCTAAATATAAGACCAGAAACTATAAAACTCTTAGAGGAAAACATAGGCAGAACACTCGATGACATAAATCAAAGCAAGATCCTCTAGGACCCACCTCCTAGAGTAGTGGAAATAAAAACAGAAGTAAACTGAAACTGAAATGGGACCTCATTAAACTTAAAAGCTTTTGCACAGCAAAGGAAACTACAAGCAAGGTGAAAAGACAATCCTCAGAACGGGAGAAAATAATAGCAACTGAAACAACTGACAAATGATTAATTTCCAAAATATACAAGCAGCTCATACAACTCAATGCCAGAAAAACAAACAACCCAATCAAAAAGTGGGAAAATGATCTAAACAGACATTTCTCCAAAGAAGACATACCGATGGCTAACAAACACATGAAAAGATGCTGAACATTGTTCATTATTAGAGAAATGCAAATCAAAACCACAATGAGATATTGCCTCACACTGGTCAGAATGGCCATCATCAAAAAGTCTACAAACAGTAAATGCTGGAGAGGGTGTGGAAAAAAGGGAATGCTCTTGCACCGTTGGTGGGAATGTAAATTGATACAGCCACTATGGAAGATGGTATGGAGATTCCTTAAAAAACTAGGAATAAAACCACCATATGACCCAGCAGTCCCACTCCTAAGCATATACCCTGAGGAAACCAGGGTTGAAAAAGACACATGTATCCCATTGTTCATTGCAGCACGATTTACAATAGCTAGAACATGGAAGCAACCTAGATGCCCATCGACAGATGAATGGATAAAGAAGTTGTGGTACATATACACAATGGGATATTACTCAGCCATAAAGAGGAATGCATTTGAGTCAGTTCTGATGAGGTGGATGAACCTAGAACCTACTATACAGAGTGAAGTGAGTCAGGAAGAGAAAGATAAATATCCTATTCTAACGCACATATACAGAATCTAGAAAAATGGTTCTGAAGAATTTATCTAAGGGCAGCAATGGAGAAACAGACAGAGAAAATAGACTTATGGACATGGGGAGAGGAGAGGATGAGATGTATGGAGACAGTAACATGGAAACTTACATTAGCATATGTAAAATAGATAGCCAATGGGAATTTTCTGTATGGCTCAGGAAACTCAAACAGGGGCTCTGCATCAACCTAGAGGGGTGGGATGGGGAGGGAGATGGGTGGAGGTTCAAAAGGGAGGGGATATATGTATACCTATGGCTGATTTATATTGAGATTTGACAGAAACCAACAAAATTCTGTAAAGCAATTATCCTTCATTAAAAAAATATATAGAACTAAAAAAATTAAAAGGCTCAAATCAAAGAGTTCCAATGAATTTATTAAAAAAAGAAAGAAAGAAATGTTTATGTTCCTTCAAGTCTTCAGGAACTGTGCTAACACTAGGGATTCAGTAATGAGTAGAGTGCTCATGGAGCAAAGTTATTTTATTTGGGTGGCGGGCATTAAATATTAGATTAAAATCACACGGTTAAATGCAGGAAGAAAAAAACATATGATGCAGAAAGAACATTCTGGGCCAGTTGAGGCTTGGAGCAGCCTGGGAGCTACCAGACAAGCACAGTGGCTGGACGGTGGTGAAGGAGTCTGGGGACTTAGGGAGCTCCTAGACGGTGCCAGATCTCACAGGCCATGTTAAAGTTGCGTCATCATGTGTGGCATCTGTCATTGGGTCAAACAGAAGACAGTTAATTCCTCAGGGAAGTTCCACCTGCACAGCTGGTCCCCTGCACAGAGAAGGGTCCTTTCTACAGAACAGTCCATAGGATGACAAGTTAGAACTTCCAAAAAGAACATATAACTTTTCCCTCTTTTGGTTAATATAATACATGTTTGTTGTAAAGAAAAGCATGGAGAAGGGAAAAATATCATCCAAAGTACTGTCACCAGTGGAATTGGAATCACATTGTATATTTGGCACAGTGCTTTTTTTATTTGATAATATATCGTACTCTTTTATGATGTAATATTTTTTTTCTAGTTACAACCTAAAAGAAAAAAAAAAAACCTGCATGTCTGTTCCTCCCCTGATGGCTGACGCAGTCATGGACAAAGATGTTATCTCTCCCCACATAGTTTTTGAAAGATATCTGACACACATTTCATGAACAGCTAACTCTTCCTGCTGAAGTTCTATTTAAATTGGTCTGTGGTATTCTAAGTATTTCGTGTCTCTATCTTGCTCTCCAGTTCTTGATAGGGAAGGAAAGGCAAAGGAATCAGTCATCTGGGCAAAGGTCTCAAACAGCAAACATGAATGTTCATAAAACTGTCTACCCTGCTGCTGCTAAGTCGCTTCAGTCGTGTCCGACTCTGTGCGACCCCATGGACTGCAGCCTACCAGGCTCCTCCGTCCATGGGATTTTCCAGGCAAGAGTACTGGAGTGGGTTGCCATTGCCTTCTCCTATCTACCCACATAACCTTAAATAAAAGTCAGCGTCTCAGGACACACTCCACATTACCCTATTTATAACTACTTAGCCCCATCCAGGGTTTCATTTCTTTGTTCTACACATTTTTATAGGGTCTATTCTGTGCTATCTATCATCTAAGCTACTCTCTTGGAGACATACAGATAAATAAGATACAGTCCTGAACTTCCCTGGTGATCCAGTGGTTAGTAATCCTCCTGCCAATGTGGGAGGCATGAATTTGATCATTGGTCCAGGAAGATTCCACATTCCAAGGGGCAGCTAAGCCCATGTACCACAAGAGAAGCCATTGCAATGAGAAGCCCAAGCTTTGAAACTATAAAATTGCTGCTTACCATAACTAGAGAAAGCTCACACACAGCAATGAAGACCCAGAGCAGCCAAAAAAGAAAAAAAAAAAAAAAAAAAAACCCTATTTAAAAAAAAAAAAAAAAAAAAGCAGTCTTGGTCCTGATGGAACTCAAAGACCAAATGAAAAGATGAATATAGAAATTTAATTGTAACAATATGGAGGAAACTGTGTATACACATGTGCAAGTCCCACAAAAGGACATCTACCTCAGTCTGATGGTGGCAGTGGACAGGTAATTGGAAAGGACGCTTAGAGAAGGTGACCCTTGAGCTGAGTAAAATAAGTCAGATTCTTTTGTGCAAGCTCAGTGGTTGGACATGCATGCACAAAAATACTCTAAACTCAGCAGATGAATTAGGAAGTGGTTTCTGTATTAAAAGTATTTTTATCATTCGAGGAGCATATGTGTCTGGGGCCCTTTGATTACCAGAAGGCTGTGATAACCACAGAAGGGTTATCACCCTACAGTTGAACACTAAAAACACAATTAAATGGGTGACCTGTCTATACATGAATACCATGGATAGTCTCTCATAGTCACTGAGGAAGTGAAACAGAGATATTGTTATATTTTTAGTTACTATTATGGAGCCCCTGTTTTAAAGCCTGTATATCATTGAATTCCCATAACAGTCTTATGGGTTAGTTCCATCTGAAGAGCTGGCTCATCTACTCAGAGATTATGATATACATTTTGTTAAAAAGTAAATTGCAATTTGGAGGATTATAGCATGCCAGAGCTGATAAATGAAGAAGAGGGGGTTCAAACTCAAGTTTAGCTGAAATGACCATACTAAAATGTGGGTTTTCCATTAAATTCATTAAAAAGCACTTTCTGGAAAAAGAAGTCGTCTTTCTGACCCCCTTCTCTTGGTTTTCTGGTGAATATTCCATGCATGAACTCTGGTAATTAAAGATGAATCAAGAGTGAAACTAAATCAAGCTACTTCTTGTATCAAGACTAATAACAGCTTCACACGTTCTCCAGGTTGATTTCCCCTACGATGTTCTAGAGACAAGAGCACCAAATACAGAATAAAAATACAAATTTAGCATTCAAAATACCACCTCTAGTTCAGAAAAGTACTTCTTCAGTTAATTAAGTTTTTTATTTAAGGATTAAGCAATTTGTGCAGTCAGGCCTCTCAGACTAATATCCAGCATTCCCATCAATACGCATTTATTGAATGTCTGTTACATGTAGGACATTGTTCTAGGACTTGGGACTTCACAAAGTTATGATCCTTGGTCTGCTAAGTCTGCATGGAAAGCTGCCTCTAGGACCTTTCAATCTAGCTGGAGATATAAGCCAGATGCAAAGAAAGGAGAAAAGCCTAAATGAGAGAGTGCATGCCCAGGAGGATAATCAGGGCCACCAGGGTTCAGGAGAGAGCAGCTATGAGCTAGGGAGCATGGAGGATACAGAACTGGAGATGCATCTTGTGGTTTCTGCTCCAAACCCACAAGTCGAGGTGAGCTCAGCCTCACGTGGCTCACACAAACAGACAGCTTGTTCTATCACATTTGACTCTGAACAACTGCAAAGTATTAATTCATGTTTCATGTGTAATTTACCATTGGCTCTTGGTATCCATGGTCCTTCCACATTCGGTTGGGGATTCAGCCAACAACAGTCCATGTAACACTGTAGTATTTACTACTGAAAAATATCTGCATATAAGAGGATCCAGCCAGTTCAAATCTATATTATTCAGGGGTCAAGTGTATTTCTTAAAGTGCTAATATTTATTGGGTTTTAGAAATTTAACAACTTCAGGTTAAGAAGAGAGGAATTGCAGGGGAGAAATGTGTTCTACACTTCCAACACAGATACAGACAAACACACACACATATGTGCACACACTGTACATACACTTTTTTTTTAATGAAAGAGTGTTGTTTTTAACTATGGGAGCTTCCCAGATGGCTTAGTGGTAAAGAATCTGCACGCCAGTGCAGGAGACTTAGGAGACATGGGTTCCATCCCTGAATCGGAATGGCAACCCACTCCAGTATTGTTGCCTGGAGGATCTGATGGTCAGAGGAAGCTGCTGGGTTACAGTCCCTAGGGTCACAAAGAGTCAGACACGACTGAAGTGACTGAGCACACACATTTTTTACTGTAAAGAATGCATGAATCTGGTGAATATACAAGTTTTCCTTTTTCTTTATTGCTTGCCCCTATTATAAGTTCTTAAAGTCAGATTCAAATGTATCTTTGAGACCATAGACGTGTACTGGCAGGAAGAGTCTGAACCCTATTAAGGGGCCAGCAGTCAGGCCAATTCCAGCTTAGGGCTGAGTGCATGTAGACTGAATGAGGGAGACCCTAGGGGGCAGAGACTGGGAAGTCTGGGACCAAATCCTGGAGGAGATCAGGAGCCAAAACCCTGAGGCTACCGACAGCATCAAGGCTAAATGGTAGGAGAGGAGGCCAAGAGAGACTGGGCAGACAGACTAGAATGCAAGAGAGGAGCCTACAGTCTTTCTTGGTTGGCTTAAGTGCAGGAAGGTCAGAATGGTCAGGAAGGTCAATGAAGGTAGACACCATCTGCTTCACTCTAAAAGGAAAGTTTCACAAAGGATTTGGAAAATGGGAGAGATTCTGGTTTGGCGTCAGCAGTAACCCTTCAAGACTGCTGTGTGGAAAAGGATCTATATTTTCTGTGACACCTGACGTGACCGGCATGGGACCAGCACACAGCTAAAGGCTGTATAGGCAGTGGCAGACTCTGTAAGAAAAGCAAGGCTGTGGCCTTTCATCTGAGTGCCAGGTACCCTGGGCAACCACAAGTACCTCCTCTGCTGGTTGGGCCTGAACCCCATCCTCCCTCAGAAGACTGTAAGTTTCTCCAGTGAGGCACTGTGTCTTAGTCACTTTTGTAACCTCTGGCTCTTAGTGTACTTACTAAAAAACCTGTTCAAGTCACGTCAGATTCCTGGCATCTGAGACGCTTTCTCTCTCAGCCAGCCATCTATTCAGAGCAGTAATACTGTCTTTGCCTGTAACACTCAGTGCTCTTCCATAGCCCTGGTTGGACTGGCATCCTCTCCACAGCCTGCATTAGCCCATAGCTCACAGAATGTTCTTGCATTTAGAGCCATGAACCCCTTGTCCTTTCCCACCACAAGCTTTTCAGTTGAACAAAAATATATAGAATTGAAGAAGTACTAGGTCTTTTTTCTTTTTCTTTAACAGATAGATTGTGTGTGTGTGTTCAGGTGCTAAGTTGTATCTGAATCTTTGTGAGCCCATGGACTGCAGCACACGGGTATTGTGGGAAATGACTCCCTGAACAGTATCTCTGCTCTGAAACTGGGACTCAGAAGAGCCTGCTTGTGCAGTCTGACCAAGCGAGTTCTTACACAGAGGACGTAGAGTTCCCAGGCATAATTAGAACAAAGGCAGCTTTAATTGTGGCTTCCGCTGGCCTGAGGGTCCCTGAGTGAGTCCTACAAGGATAGGTAATTTTGAATTATGCTTCAAAATTATTTACACGTAAATTTTAAAATTGCTTCCTTTCCTTGTGTATATCTTTGTTATAAAAATATGTAATTTCTTGAAATACATGTAAATTCTGGCAGTGGCATTAAACAATAGATTATCATAAAATAGAGAAATGGGAAAAAGGCAGCTGTATAAAATCATTTAGCTGGAAGTAATCAAATCAAGTCCAAATTTTTAATCTTCAAATAATCCCAAGTTTCTGGCTCCTGATAAAAGGGAATTGTCTTACCAAGAGTTATAATAGTCTCCTAGGGATTTTGCTCTCCTTTAACAATAAAGAGACAGGAAAAGGTGTCATTTGAGGTTTTAATTTGGCTGACTCATTCGTGAGTAACCTATGTGTACTAAGTGCTCTCTTTCTATAGCTACAGCTTGTTGTTCTACTCTGTTATTACCGTAAAATTATGATTTTTAGCTCTTTTGTTAATGTAATTAATAAAACTGTCCACAGGAAAAGGCTTTTCAGTTCAGTTCAGTTCAGTCGCTCAGTCGTGTCCGACTCTTTGCGACCCCATGAATCACAGCACGCCAGGCCTCCCTGTCTATCACCATCTCCCGGAGTTCACTCAGACTCACGTCCATCGAGTCCGTGATGCAATCCAGCCATCTCATCCTCTGTCGTCCCCTTCTTCTCCTGCCCCCAATCCCTCCCAGCATCAAAGTCTTTTCCAGTGAGTCAACTCTTTGCATGAAGTGGCCAAAGTACTGGAGTTTCAGCTTTAGTATCATTCCTTCCAAAGAAATCCCAGGGCTGATCTCCTTCAGAATGGACTGGTTGGATCTCCTTGCAGTCCAAGGGACTCTCAAGAGTCTTCTCCAACACCACAGTTCAAAAGCATCAATTCTTTGGCGCTCAGCCTTCTTCACAGTCCAACCCTCACATCTATACATGACTACTGGAAAAACCATAGCCTTGACTAGACGGACCTTAGTCGGCAAAGTAATGTCTCTGCTTTTGAATATACTATCTAGGTTGGTCATAACTTTTCTTCTAAGGAGTAAGCGTCTTTTAATTTCATGGCTGCAATCACCATCTGCAGTGATTTTGGAGCCCCCCAAAATAAAGTCTGACACTGTTTCCACTGTTTCCCCATCTATTTCCCATGAAGTGATGGGACTGGATGCCGTGATCTTCATTTTCTAAATGTTGACCATTAAGCCGACTTTTTCACTCTCCTCTTTCACTTTCATCTAGAGGCTTTTTAGCTCCTCTTCACTTTCTGCCATAAGGGTGATGTTATCTGCATATCTGAGGTTATTGATATTTCTCCCGGCAATCTTGATTCCAGCTTGTGTTTCTTCCAGTCTAGCATTTCTCATGATGTACTCTGCATAGAAGTTAAATAAGCAGGGTGACAATATACAGCCTTGACGTACTCCTTTTCCTATTTGGAACCAGTCTGTTGTTCCATGTCCAGTTCTAACTGTTGCTTCCTGACCTGCATACAGATTTCTCAAGAGGCGGGTTAGGTGGTCTGGTATTCCCATCTCTTTCAGAATTTTCCACAGTTTATTGTGATGCACACAGTCAAAGGCTTTGGCATATTCAATAGAGCAGAAATAGATGTGTTTCTGGAACTCTCTAGCCTTTTCGATGATCCAGCAGATGTTGGCAATTTGATCTCTGGTTCCTCTGCCTTTTCTAAAACCAGCTTGAACATCAGGGAGTTCACGGTTCACGTATTGCTGATGAAAATATAAAAGTAATATATTCTCTTATAAAGGATCCCTGCCATGCTGCTGCTGCTAAGTCGCTTCAGTCGTGTCCAACTCTGTGCGACCCCACAGACAGCGGCTCCCCCATCCCTGGCATTCTCCAGGTAAGAACACTGGAGTGGGTTGCCATTTCCTTCTCCAATACAGAAAGTCTAAGAGAAAAGTGAAAATCATCCATTATATCACCTCACCCAAAGACAACCACTATTAACTTGGTAGGCTTTCAGAATTTTTTAATTCATATATTCAGAAAAATTTTTTGACAAAACTTAATTACAGTTTTATTTTTATATTTTGGTTCTCAAAACTAAATCATATATTAAAGACATCTTTTCTTAGTAATAAAATATATACCTACATCAGCCTTCATAAGGGCTGCATAATATTCCATTATATAATATACTATAACTTATTTAAAATATCCCATGTTGATAAAAATCTTGCTATCATAAATAATACTGAAAAGCATTGTAGGATATTTATCTTTGCCTATATTTGTCTTATAATTTTTCTAGGAAAATTACTAGAAGTGGATTTACTAGGGCAAAACCTATGTGCATTTAAAATGTTGACAGAAACTATTTCATCATTCTCCAGATAAAAATATAAATTTGAATTCTATCACTAGTAGTGTATGAAAGTGTTCATTTCTTCAGTTTTGCTCTAATGTTCACTTTATCAATTTTATAATTTAAGTAACTTGGCCAAACTGATAAATAACTACCAATTTAAGAAACTTCACCAAACTGGTAAATAACTACAACAAAAATCTCATTTTTTAAATTTTTATGAAAAATTTTAAAAGTTTCTAAATTTTATGAATTTTTCTCATTTTTCTAATTTTTATTTTAGATTACTAGAGAGTTTACCTAATCTGTAGTATTTTGAGACTATAACACAAAAAACTAGGACACTTTCCACTTAACAAGCTTGGGGACTTTGGTACAGTCACTGGCAGTGAGGTATGAATGGTCAGGCTCGACAGAGATAAAAAACATCAGAAAATATAGATGTCCAAGACATAAACATAATGAACTGCTCCATGGGTTTTTGGCTGCTGCTTTTGTAGTTATTCAGTTCTTGCCCATTTTTAAAAGATTATGTTATTTCTGGGGACTGGATTGTTAGACTTAAAGAGGAGAATTCAGATAAACGTGTGAACCTAAATAATTAAAAAAACCAAAACTCCATAAATACTCTGGAATACTTGGCACCCAAGTATCTTGGTTATCAAAATGAGTCATTGGACAAAATATATATTAACTCCAGCTGTGACATTAAACAACAGATCAAAATATAATAAAGAAATGGAAAAACAGCAACTATATAAAGTCACTGAGCTGAAAGTAATTACATCAAGTCTGAGTTTTTGAGGCTCAAATAATTCTATGGATTCTGGCCCTTGATAAGATGGAATTGTTTTTCTCAGAGATTTCTCAGAGGTTTAATACTTTCCCTGAAGATTTACTTATGAGATAATGGGGACTCTGCATAACTCTAAATGAAACATTGGGGTCCTACTACTGCGAAGCAAGTTTAGGACTAGATGTGATTATCCAAGGGACAGAGTGGTTCTTTCTGCAAAAGGGGTCTGCTGGTAATCACTAAACACCTTTTAGGTCGAATCCATTTTTTTCCAGTCTACTTTACTCAGAATGTCGAGCTTTCAGTAGTTGGTTTTTAATAAATACCTGAGTTGTGTGGTGTTGGGCAAGTGGCTCATATTCCCTTAGTTCAACTTTCCTTATGTGAACTATGCAAACAATGAAGAGGTTACATAATGCACTGTGACCAATTGGGATTTGCCCCAGGAAGGCAAAATTGTTTTAACATTAGAAAATCAGTTATGTAATTCTCTGTATTAAGAGATTAAAGAAGAAAAGCATGTAAACTTCTCAATATACACAAAAAATGTTCAGTGAAATTCAACATCCATTTATTTAAAAACCATTAGAATGTTAGGAAACTTCTGTAATGTAATAAGTGTTATCTAAAAGAAAATCCTTAATAAGCATTACACTGAGTAGTGAAACACTGTAAACCTTCCCTTTAAGATCAGTAGTAAGACAACATCCCACTGTTTCCACTATTCAATATTGCACTAGATGGCTTAGACAAGAAATAAAAAACAAAGATTACTCTAATTTCATTCTTTTACATGTAGCTGTCCAGTTTTTACAGTACCACTTATTGAAGACATTGTCTTTTCATCATTGTATATTCTTGCCTCTTATGTTGCAGATTGACCATAAATACATGGGCTTCTTTCTGGGCTGTCTGTTCTGTCCCATTGATCTATGTGACTGTTTTTCTGTCAGTGCCATACTGTTTTGATTACTAGAGTTTTGTATTATAGTCTGAAGTCAGGAAGCATGATTTCTCAGGCTCTGTTCTTTCTCAAAAATGTTTTGGCTATTCAGGGTCTTTTTGTTTCCATGCAAATTTTAAAGTTAGTTCTGTGAAAAATATCATTGGTCTTTTGGTAGGGATTGCACTGAATGTAGGTTGCCTTGAATAATAAGGTCTTTTGGCAATATTAATTCTCCCTATCCAAGAATGTGGTATATCTTTCCATCTGTTTGTATTATCTTAAGTTTCTTTCATCAATGTCTTGCAGTTTACCAAATATAGGCCTTTTACCTCCTCAGGTGGGTTTATTCCTAGATATTGTATTCTTTTTGACCCAATGGTAAATGAGATTGTTTTATTAATTTCTTTTCCTGACAGTTTGTTGTTAGTGTATAGAAATGCAGCATATTTCTATATATTAATTTTTTTATTTTTTTCTTGAAGGATAATTGCTTTACAGAATTTTGTTGGTTTCTGTCAAACCTCAAAATGAATCAGCCATAGGTATACATATATCCTCTCCCTTTTGAACCTCCACCCATCTCCCTCCCCATCCCACCCCTCTAGGTTGATACAGAGCCCCTGTTTGAGTTTCCTGAGCCATACAGCAAATTCCCGTTGGCTACCTATTTTACATATGCTAATGTAAGTTTCCATGTTACTCTTTCCATACATCTCACCCTCTCCTCCCCTCTCCCCATGTCCTTAAGTCTATTTTCTCTGTCTGTTTCTCCACTGAGCCCTGTAAATAAGTTCTTCAGTAACATTCTTCTAGATTCCATATATATGTTTTAGAATACGATATTATTCTTTCTCTTTCTGACTCACTTCACTCTGTATAACAAATTCTGGTTCATCCACCTCATCAGAACTGACTCAAATGCATTCCTTTTTACGGCTGAGTAATATTCCATTGTGTATATGTACAACAGTTTCTTTATCCATTCATCTGTTGATGGATATCTAGGTTATGTCCATGTTCTAGCTATTGTAAACAGTGCTGCAGTGAACAATGGGATATATGTGTCTTTTTCAACCCTGGTTTCCTCAGGGTATATGCTTAGGAGTGGGATTGCTGGGTCATATGGTAGTTTTATTCCTGGTTTTTAAGGAATCTCCATACCATCTTCCATAGTGGCTATATCAATTTACATTCCCACCAACAGTGCAAGAGTGCTCCCTCTTCTCCACAACCTGTCCAGAATTTATTGTTTGTAGACATTTTGATGGTGGCCATTCTGACCAGTGTAAGGTGATATCTCATTGTGGTTTTGATTTGCATTTCTCTAATAATGAACAATGTTCAGCATCTTTTCATGTGTTTGTTAGCCATCTGTATGTCTTCTTTGGAGAAATGTCTGTTTAGGTCTTTTCCCCACTTTTTGATTGGATTGTTTGTTTTCCTGGTATTGATTTGTATGAGCTGCTTGTACATTTTGGAAATTAATTCTCTGTCAGTTGTTTCATTTGCTATTATTTTCTCCCGTTCTGAGGCTTGTCTTTTCACCTTGCTTATAGTTTACTTTGCTATGCAAAAGCTTTTAAGTTTAATGAGGTCCCACTTGTTTACTTTTGTTTCTATTTCCGCTACTCTAGGAGGTGGGTCCTAGAGGATCTTGCTTTGACTTATGTCACCAAGTGTCCTGCCTATGTTTTCTCTGAGAGTTTTATAGTTTCTGGTCTTACATTAGGTCTTTGGTCCATTTTGAGTTTATCTTTGTGTATGTTGTTTGGAAGTGTTCTAATTTCATTCTTTTACATGTAGCTGTCCAGTTATCCCAGCACCATTTATTGAAGAGGCTGTCTTTGCCCCATTGTATATTCTTGCCTCCTTTGTCAAAAATAAGTCACCCATAGGTGCATGGGTTTATTTCTGGCCTTTCTATGTTGTTCCATTGGTGTATATTTTTATATTTGTGCCAGTACCATACTGGCTTGATGACTGTAGCTTTGTAGTATAATCTGAAGTCAGGAGGGTTGATTCCTCCAGCTCCATTCTTCTTCCTCAGGACTGCTTTGGCTATTCAGGGTCTTTTGTGTTTCCATATAAATTGCAAAATTTTTTTGTTCTAGTTCTGTGAAAAATGCCTTTGGTAATTGGATAGGGATTGCGTTGAATCTGTAGATTGCGTTTGGTAGTATAGGCATTTTCACAATATTGATTCTTCGTATCCGGGAACAGGGAATATCTCTCCATCTGTTTATGTAGTCTTTGATTCTTTCATTAGTGTCTTATCATTTTCTGTGTACAGTTCTTTTGTGTCCTTAGGTAAGTTTATTCCTAGAGATTTAATTCTTTTTGTTGCAATGGTGAATGCAATTGATTCCTTAATTTCTCTTTATGATTTTTCATTGTTAGTATATAGAAATGCAAGTGATTTGTGTATATTGATTTTGTATCCTGAGACTTTGATAAATTCACTGATTAGCCCTAGGAATTTTATGATGCTATCTTTAGGGTTTTCTATGGGCAGTATCTGAGTATCATGTTATCTGTTATTGCTGAGCTAGGACTTCCAGAACTATGTTGAATAACAGTGGTGAAAGTGGACACCCTAATCTTGTTTCTAATATTAGGGGGAATGCATTCTGTTTCTCACCATTCAGAATAATGTTTGCTGTAGGATTATCAGAGTAGGCCTTCACTGTATTGAGTTAGGTTCCTTCTGTGCCCATTTTTTGAAGAGTTTTAATCATAAATGGGTGCTGAATTTTGTCAAAGGCTTTTTCTGCATCTATTGAGATGATCATATGGTTTTTATCTTTCAATTTGATAATATGGTGTATCACATTGATTTGTGTATATTGAAGAATTCTTTCATCTCTGGAATAAACCCAACTTGACCATGGTGTATGAGTTTTTGATGTGTTGCTCAATTCTGTTTGCTAAAATTTTGTTAAGGACTTTTGCGTCTATGTTCATGAGAGACATTGGCCTGTAATTGTGTGTGTGTGTGTGTGTTGTCTTTGTGTATCAGGGTGATGGTGGCCTCATAGAATGAGTTTGGAAGTGTTCCTTCCTCTGCAATTTTTTGAAAGAGTTTTAGAAGGATAGGCATTAGCTCTTCTCTAAATGTTTGATAAAATTCTCCTGTGAAGCCATCTGGTCCTGGGATTTTGGTTTTGGGGAGATTTTTGATCACAGCTTCAATTTCAGTACTTGTAATTGGGTTGTTCATAATTTCTGTTTCTTCCTTGTTCAGTCTTGGAAGTTTGAACTTTTCTAAGAATCTGTTCATTTCATCCAGGTTATCCATTTTATTGCCATATAGTTGTTCATAATAGTCTCCTATAATCCTTTGTATTTCTGCATTGTCTGTTATAACCTCTCCTTTTTCATTTCTAATTTTGTCGATTTGATTCTTCTCTCTGTTTTTCTTGATGAGTCTGGGTAAAAGTTTATCAATTTTGTTTATCTTCTTAAAGAACCAGCTTTTTTTTAAAAATCTTTACTATTGCTTCTTTCATTTCTTTTTCATTTATTTCTGCTCAGATCTTTATGATTTCTTTCCTTCTGCTAATTTTGGGGGTTTTGTTCTTCTTTTTCCAGTTGTTTTAGGTGTAAAGTTAGGTTGTCTATTCCATGTTTTTCTTGTTTCTTGAGGTAGGATTGTATTGATATAAACTTTCCTCTTAGAACTGTTTTCCTGCATCCCTTAGGTTTTGAGTTGTGTTTTCATTGTCATTTGTTTCTAGAAATGTTTTGATTTCCCTTTTGATTTCTTCAGGAACCTGATGGTTATTTGGAAACATGTTGTTTAATCTCTATGTGTTTGTGTTTCTTACAGTTTTTTTCTTGTAATTGATATCTAGTCTCATAGTGTGGTTGGAGAAGATGCTTGATATGATTTCAATTTTCTTAAATTTACTCATTTGATTTGTGACCCCAAGATGTAGTCTATCCTGGAGAATGTTCCATGTGCACTTGAGAAGAAGGTGTATTCTTCTGCATTTGGATGGAATGTCCTGAAGATGTCAATGAGATCCATCTCATCTAATGTATCATTTAAGACTTGTGTTTCCTTATTAATTTTCTGTTTTGATGATCTGTCCATTGGTGTGAGTGGAGTGTCAAAGTCTCCCACTATAATTGTGTTACTGTCAACATCTCCTTTTATGTCTGTTAGTGTTTGTCTTATGTATTGAGGTGCTCCTATGTTGGGTGCATAGATATTTACAATTGTTGTGTCTTCCTCTTGGATTGATCCCTTGATCGTTATGTAGTGCCCTTCCTTATCTCTTATAATCTTTTTTATTTTAAGGTCTATTTTGTC